>NW_024105176.1:0-41955 GCF_003945595.2 Pipra filicauda
AGGGAAGGTCAGCTTTTATCCCCATCTCCCAACAAAGGGAAGTCAGCTTTTATCCCCGTTTATAACGAAGTTTGTGGGAGGAGAAAGGAATCCCCCCTGTTTGAGGAGCCAGTGATGTGAACCCAACGTGCATTTGGGGAGAAAAAGGGAAAATAAATCACTAAAAAAAAAAAAAAATACCTGGAAACAGGAGAGGATGAGCATGGAGAGACGCTCGCTCTCAGGCAGGTCCAGGCTGATGGACTTGCTTAGCTCTGAAAAATGAGAATAAAGTTGGTTAGGAATAATTAAATTCACAGAAAAGGGTTGGAATGAGCTCAAAAGTTCCCAAAAGCTGTTGTTGGACAGGAATGAGGGGTGCAGGATACGGAAGGAGCAGGGTAAAGGGAGCAAAATGGGAGAAAGAAAGGGAGAAAAGGGAGACAGAGAAAGGGAGAAAAAGGGGAGAAGAAAGGGAGAAAAATGGGAAAAAGAAAAGGAGAAAATGAGGAAAAAGAAAGAAAGAAAAAGGGGAAAAAGAAAGAGGAAAAGTCACATTTAAGGATCAGGACTTGGGGAATAAAAAGGCAGGAGCTGCAAAATCCTCCTGAACAGAAGCTTCAGTGCAGCATCTCCACTGCTCCTCAGATCCCAGGGCCTGCCAGGCCACTTCCCAGGGGGCTACGGGCAGGTTTTAATTGGGAGTAACCCAGTGAGGCCCTAAGGAGGCCGTGGGCACACACCAGTGATGTCCTGGTGCACGGGGGGCAGGGATTTGTGGCCCTTGCTGCCCTTGAGGTTGGAGCGGCACCAGGAGTGATGTTTGCCCTGGGGGGTGGCGACGAGGGGGGACAAACTGAAGGAATTCAGGCTCTGCTCCTGCTCAGGGCTCCTCCTCGTCCTCCGGGGGCTGCTCCTGAGGGGGCTCAGCCTCAGCCTGGGGGTGCTCAGGGGTCTCTTCCTGGCGGACGCTCCGGGGATTCCGCGGTGCTTCGGGCCAGCAGGTGGTTTCAGGAGGGGCTCAGCACCCGCCTTCTTCGCTCCAGGCTTGGGATCTGAGGGAAAAAGAGGCAAAATCAGCACATTAGAGGGGTAAAAAGTGACTGGGGATGCTGGTGGGGGCCCTTCCTACTTGGGATTTCCAGGGTTCTATGAGATAGGAAAGGGTTTTCCCAAAGAGTCCAGAGGGCTGAACGTGTTCTTTGGGCTTTTATTTTTAACTGGGAGGGGCAGGAGAGTGAGGGGGGATGAGGGGACCGTGGGGAGGGAACAGGGGTGAGGGGAGATCAGGGAACAACAGTAAAGGGGGATGGGGGCAACAGCACTGAGGGGCCCCGGGGGGGGTCCCCACTTCGCAGCCCCCTACATCATCCAACCACCCCGTCCCCGCACTCCCACCCAGGGCCCCGAGCCGGCGCCCCCTCCTTTCCCCCTCCTCTGACCCCGTTACCTGTCGCGGCCCCTCCGGGCTCTGGGCGGGCTCCGCCGGGGCAGCGCTGAGGGGAAAAACCGTTACGGGGCTGGAAGCGCGGCCGCCCCGCGGCTCCCCCCGGCCGGGCCGAGCCCCTGCAGCGCTCACCTCCCCGTCCGGCCCGCCCGGGGCCCGCGGGGACGGAGGGGCGGCCGGGCCGGATCCCGCCGCTGCCTCCGGCGGCTCCGCCATGGCGGGAACGCGCCGCCCGCCCTCAGCCCCGCGCATGCGCGGGGCCCGCCCGGCGCCGGCTGCCCTCACCCGCGGCGCGTGCGCGGAGGCCGATTGGCGTCGCCCGCTCTCTGTGGCGCGTGCGCGGAGCCCGCTTCGAACTTCCCGCCTTTTCCCGCCCCTCAGGCCTTTCCCGCCCCTCCCGCCATTCCCGCCTCGCGCCCCTCCTGCCCCTCGCGCCCTTCCCGCCCTTTCCCTCCCCTCACACTCTTCCCGCCCCTTCCCACCTCACGCCCTTCCCGCCGCTTCCCACCCCTCATGCCTTTCTCACCCTTTTCCTGCCCTTCCTGCCCCTCACGCTCTTCCCACCTCACGCCTTTCCCTCTCTTTTCCTGCCCCTCCCGGTCTTCCCACCTCACAAACCTCCGCCTCCCCCCCCCCAGCCCCTCAAACCTAAGAGAAAAAAATCAGGAAAAAAGGTGGAAAAAAGAAAAAAAAAAGGCTTTGGAAGTTTATTATCTTTGATAAAATCTCAGCTGAAAGGGGCGGACTGTTAACAGCAAATGCACAAACCCCCCTCGTATCCAGGGGGAAATCCCATGGTTCGGCTGGTTTGTGGTGGTCGGGGGTTTTTTCTTTCTTTTTTTTTTTTTTTCCATTCGCTAAATCAGTTAAGAAAAGCTGAATTTCCTATACAAAATTACAATACAGAGAACATACAATTACAATACGGGGGTTTAACTGTCAGTAACTATTCACCTAGAACGGAAATCCCAGCGTAAAAAACCTGACAGAAATGAAAATAAATCGATTTTCTTCAGCTGTAAAGCTGGAGACAAAACGCCAAGTTCCAAGAGACACTTCTTTTTTTTCAGGTTCTTACCGTAAAATCCACAGTTTTTTATTAAAAAAAAACTGAATTTGGTGAGGGAAATGAAGTTGCTTTAAAACAATTTCAGGTCCCGATGGGGTGAAGAACTCGGCGGTGAGAGGTAGAGGTGTCGCTGCAATCACAATCTATTGGTTTGTTCTGAGGTAATTAATTAATTGTGAGTCAACAATTATATTGGCAAAAGAGCAACATTGACTAATTACACTAATGACCTCTCTCCTCTCATCAGTAGGTCCTAAAAACTTAATTAGAGGCGTCGGAGTTGACGCTGCCCGGGTCTCCGGCGGGTGAGGTGATGGATGAGGGGGTGGTGGGGTCCTGCCAGCTGCCGTTGGCCTGCAGGGACATTAAAACACACAAAATTCACAGCCAGTTCCTTTAGACGTGGGGCAGGATCGGGGGGCTGGGGAACAAAGCCCATCTTACGTCGAGGCGCTGCGTCGTGTACAGGGGGTTCCCCACGAGCGGGTCGTACCTGCCCGTCTGGTGGAGGACGTGGTGCAGGGAATCCATCTAAAATCCCAGCAGATCGGGGCAGAAAAGGGGGAAAAAGGGTCTTTAAACGGGGTTATTTTCAGTGAGAATTTCAACGGGAATAATAATTTAAGTAACATGTAGGATTTAAATAAGAAAAAAAAGAAGGAAGAACTTCAGTGGTAACTTTAAGTGAGGGTTTCAGTGAGAGGAATTTTAGAAGAATTTTAGATGAAGAACTTGAGAACAAGAATTTCATGAAGGATTTCAAGTTGAGGCTTTAAGGGAGAGTAAGGATTTAAGAACAAGAATTAGAATTTCCATAAGAATTTCCAGAAGAACTCTCTGGTTTTGCTGGCAACTGAGCTGTTAATTTGGGTCTCAGTTAATTTTACATGAATGACTCGATTCATCCCGAATCAAGGACAGAAATCTGGGATTTTCCCATTTTTCTCCATGCTGAAAGTCCCTATTTTTGTTTCCCTTACTGACCTGGGACTGCACATTGGCTCCCACAGGAGAGCTCTGGTAGGAGGTCAGTGACTGCAGGTTTATAAAGGAATCCCCAGAACTGGTCATCTTAAAAGAGCCAGAGGAAGCTGGGAAAAAAAAAAACAAATAAAGGAATTTTTATTAAAAAAAAATAAATCAGTTTTAATGAGCAACCAACCCACCAAAAACGGTTCTTCAACGAGTCCCACGTGAGTTGGAGAGAAAAACAAATCCCACTGTGGTGTCAAGGGGCAGAATTCCACGTTGTTGATTCTCAGGAGGGATAAGTGGGATTCTCAGGAGGGATAAGTGGGGTTCTCAGGAGGGATAACTGGGGTTCTCAGGAGGGATAAACTGGGATTCTCAGGAGGGATAAGTGGGATTCTCAGGAGGGATAAGTGGGGTTCTCAGGAGGGATAAACTGGGATTCTCAGGAGGGATAACTGGGATTCTCAGGAGGGATAATTGGGGTTCTCAGGAGGGATAACTGGGATTCTCAGGAGGGATAATTGGGGTTCTCAGGAGGGATAATTGGGGTTCTCAGGAGGGATAATTGGGGTTCTCAGGAGGGATAATTGGGGTTCTCAGGAGGGATAACTGGGGTTCTCAGGAGGGATAAGTGGGGTTCTCAGGAGGGATAAGTGGGGTTCTCAGGAGGGATAACTGGGGTTCTCAGGAGGGATAACTGGGGTTCTCAGGAGGGATAAGTGGGGTTCTCAGGAGGAATAAGTGGGGTTCTCAGGAGGGATAACTGGGATTCTCAGGAGGGATAAGTGGGGTTCTCAGGAGGGATAACTGGGATTCTCAGGAGGGATAAGTGGGGTTCTCAGGAGGGATAAGTGGGGTTCTCAGGAGGAATAACTGGGATTCTCAGGAGGGATAACTGGGATTCTCAGGAGGGATAACTGGGATTCTCAGGAGGGATAATTGGGGTTCTCAGGAGGGATAAGTGGGGTTCTCAGGAGGGATAATTGGGGTTCTCAGGAGGGATAACTGGGATTCTCAGGAGGGATAATTGGGGTTCTCAGGAGGGATAACTGGGATTCTCAGGAGGGATAATTGGGATTCTCAGGAGGGATAACTGGGATTCTCAGGAGGGATAACTGGGGTTCTCAGGAGGGATAAGTGGGGTTCTCAGGAGGGATAAGTGGGATTTGGCAGCCCTGGCTCACCCGAGTTCGGCGTCGAGGGGGAGTTGCCCTGGTTGCCCTGGGCCACCACGTTGGTCGCGTCCACGGCGGTTTTGGCAGCGTAAATATTGGCTTCTTCCTGGAACTTCCCCATGTTCTTCTTGTAGCGGATTCTTTTGTTCCCAAACCAGTTGGAAACCTGGCAGAGACACAGCCTGGGCTGAGCACTGGGGCAAAACAGTCCCTTTTCCACAACATTTGGGATTTTCCAGGGAAGGGGGGGTTTGAAATGAGGCTTCAATGAGAAATAACCAAGATTAAACCCTGTTTAAACTGGAGCCTGGCTCAGTTTAAGGGCCAATAACTGAAACCTGTTGCTAAAAAATGATAAAAAATGATCAAATTACTGTCTGAGGGGGAAAAAAGGTGCCTTGCATTCGGGGAAAGCTGCTCCCACCTGGGACACAGTGATGCCCCCTTTCTTGGCGAGCTCCTCTTTGGCCTCTTCACTGGGGTAGGGGTTGCTCAGGTGTGAGTAAAAATACTCATTCAGCACTTCCGTGGCCTGTTTGCTGAAATTGCGCCGTTTACGCCTAAAAAACCACAGAACAAATGAGTCATTTCTATTGAATGGTGTTTTCCAGGGACCGGCTGGGGTGTCTGGTGGCCTTTCTTCCCTCTGAAATACGTTTGGTCGGAAGGAGAACGGGGGGATTGAGGGGATGAAGTTTTTGTTAATTGAACTAAAATTAAATTTATTCACGCCAAAATACCATCTCTGCCCACAGGGACCGTGGCCCTGCCCCAGCAGTTACACTGTGGAATGAGTCCATTTGTATCCCAGATTCCCAATCTCCCCAGCAGTTACACTGTGGAATGAGTCCATTTCTATCCCAGACTCCCAATCTCTGCCCACAGGGACCGTGGCCCTACAAATGGAATGAGTCCATTTGTGTCCCAGACTCCCAATCTCTGCCCACAGGGACCGTGGCCCTGCCCCAGCAGTTACACTGTGGAATGAGTCCATTTGTATCCCAGATTCCCAATCTCTGCCCACAGGGACCGTGGCCCTGCCCCAGCAGTTACACTGTGGAATGAGTCCATTTGTGTCCCAGATCCCCAATCTCCCCAGCAGTTACACTGTGGAATGAGTCCATTTGTATCCCAGATTCCCAATCTCCCCAGCAGTTACACTGTGGAATGAATCCATTTGTATCCCAGATTCCCAATCTCCCCAGCAGTTACACTGTGGAATGAGTCCATTTCTATCCCAGATTCCCAATCTCTGCCCACGGGGACTGGGACTGTGGCCCTGCCCCAGCAGTTACACTGTGGAATGAGTCCATTTGTATCCCAGATTCCCAATCTCCCCAGCAGTTACACTGTGGAATGAGTCCATTTGTATCCCAGATTCCCAATCTCCCCAGCAGTTACACTGTGGAATGAGTCCATTTGTATCCCAGATTCCCAATCTCTGCCCACAGGGACTGGGACCGTGGCCCTGCCCCAGCAGTTACACTGTGGAATGAGTCCATTTGTATCCCAGATTCCCAATCTCTCCCCAGCAGTTACACTGTGGAATGAGTCCATTTGTGTCCCAGATTCCCAATCTCCCCAGCAGTTACACTGTGGAATGAGTCCATTTCTATCCCAGATTCCCAATCTCTCCCCAGCAGTTACACTGTGGAATGAGTCCATTTGTGTCCCAGATTCCCAATCTCTGCCCAGCAGTTACACTGTGGAATGAGTCCATTTCTATCCCAGACTCCCAATCTCTGCCCACAGGGCCCGGGGCCGTACCTGGCGTCCAGGAAGCGGGAGCGCAGGATCATGACGGCCTCGCAGGTGCTCTGCTTCAGCTGCATCTGGATGGTGCTGAACTTGCCGTGGATGATGCTCACCATGCGCTCGATCTCCTTGGGGGAGATGGGCCTGGTCCGGCTCTGCTCCCGCAGCAGGTTCATCACGTGCGTGGTGAACTCGCTGCAGGCCTGGGGACACAGGGATTTGTGGCGGCAGCCCCTGCACTCGCTGCCCCGGCGCCAGAGCCCCCCCAAAGCTCCAGAGGAGTCTCTTCAGCTGGATTTTACTCTTTTACAAAACTCCACACAGGTACGAGCCGGCCCTGCTCTCTATTTGAGGTGCACTCCCTCCAGCTCGGCCTTTCCAGAGTCCAGCCTGTCCCTGTCCTGGCCTCAGAGCCCACGGCAAAGGGGGAGGGGAGGGGAGGGGACAAAGGGTCATTTGGGTTGGGAGGATAAAAACTCTTCCATGCAGAAAGATCACCTGTTCATATTTCTCTAGCTCAGAGTGGTAAATCTGTCGGATCTGGGACAGCTTGGCCCTGTAGTCAGAGTGCTCAATGCTATTGTCATTGGGACAGCCACCTGATGCCGCTGCTCCCGCCAGCGCTCCAACTCCTCCTCCTCCTCCTCCTCCTCCTCCTCCTCCTCCTCCTCCTCCTCCTCCTCGGCCTCTTTTCTCCGGCCCGGACACCCCCTCTGCCAGCAGCATGTTATCGAGCCTCATGAGCTGAGCATCCGGCGGGTCCTCCTCCTGGATACCGCGGATACTCAGCACTGCGGGGACAAAAAACCAGGAGTTGGGATACTCAGCACTGCGGGGACAAAAAACCAGGAGTTGGGATACTCAGCACTGCGGGGACAAAAAAACAGGAGTTGGGATACTCAGCACTGCAGGGATAAAATGGGAGTTGGGATACTCAGCACTGTGGGGATAAAATGGGAGTTGGGATAAAATGGGAGTTGGGATACTCAGCACTGTGGGGATAAAATGGGAGTTGGGACACTCAGCACTGCAGGGATAAAATGGGAGTTGGGATAAGCACTGCGGGGACAGACGGGAGAGGGAGTTGGGATAAAATGGGAATTGGGATAAAATGGGAGTTGGGATAAAATGGGAGTTGGGATACTCAGCACTGTGGGGATAAAATGGGAGTTGGGATACTCAGCACTGCAGGGATAAAAAAACAGGAGTTGGGATACTCAGCACTGCAGGGACAGAGAGACGGGAGAGGGAGTTGGGATAAAAGGGGAATTGGGATAAAATGGGAGTTGGGATACTCAGCACTGCAGGGATAAAATGGGAGTTGGGATAAAATGGGAGTTGGGATACTCAGCACTGCAGGGATAAAAGGGGAATTGGGATAAAATGGGAGTTGGGATACTCAGCACTGCAGGGACAGAGAGACAGGAGAGGGAGTTGGGATAAAAGGGGAATTGGGATAAAATGGGAGTTGGGATACTCAGCACTGCAGGGACAGAGAGACAGGAGAGGGAGTTGGGATAAAAGGGGAATTGGGATGAAGTGGGATTTGGGATACTCAACACTGTGGGGACAGAGAGATGGGAAGGGGGTTGGGATAAAGTGGGAATTAGGGAACTCAGCACTGCAGGGCACGGGAAGGGGAGGAAATGGGAATTCCCAAAACAGAAGGAGGCTCCGGGGTGGCTCCGAGGTGAGTTGATTATTTCAAAAATTTGTGGCTTTTCTGCCTCGTTATGGAACTAAAATTCTATTTAATTTGAGAAATTTGGTGGGAATTCTGGTTTTTTTGGTGTCACCTCCTCATCTGAACCTGCAGCCAAACCCCTCCTGAAGCTCCTCTGCAGCTCCAGCTGCAGCTTAATTGGATGTCGCTTGTCTAATTATGCTAATTATGCTAATTAGCCATTAGTTATCATCAATTACACGTCAGGGTGGGGCTGGGAAGGGGGTGAAAAGCCAGGCACTGGTTCCAGTAAGTCCCGAGGAACTGGGAAGGGGTTCCCACCCCCCCCGGATCATTAATGGCACTCCCAGCCTAATAATTCCAACTTTTAATTAATAAACTGAGAAGTGATTTTTTTCACTCCAAACTACCAATTCAGTGAATTTATTTACAGAAAACCACCAAATCTGACACAGTCAGGGACTGTTACTAAACCCTTGTGCCAAATCCTTCAGGCCTGGACCCCTAAAACCCCTCCCCAGTCCATCCTTTTTATGGAATTTTAAGGAAACCCCCCCGTGGGCCGATGCTCGTCAAGGATGGCAATAATTAAGAGGGAGGAAAATGAAATTCCCCATCATTTCTAATTAACCTGTAATTAAAGCACGGCCCAGGCGAAGGGGCCGCGGCCTCGCCGGGTATGCAAATGCAATCAGTGCCTTTGCATCTCATTAATTAGGGAGCTGGCTGGGACCAGACCGAGGCTCCTGCTCCACGTTTTCCCTTTTCCAGGAGCAAGAAAGGCAGGAAAGGGGGAGAAATGGGGGGTGGGGGTGGAAACCCCCCCCGGTGGGAACCAAAACGGCCTCGGCAGGGGGAGAATGAGCCAAAAACTGGCATATTTGGGCAAGAATAAATGAAAACCTGATTATTTTGGGGCAGAAATGAACCAAAACCTGACATATTTCAGCCAGAAATGAACTAAAATTTGATGTATCGGGGCCAGAAATAAATCAAACTGCTGTTTTAGGGCCAGGAATGAACCAAAACCTGACCTGTTAGGGCCGATTTCCTCCAAGACCCAACCCGATTTCCCACTGAATCTGTATTTTCCAGTGTTCCCAAATCCCCCTTTCCTCCCTAAACCCATTAATTATCGACCTTTGTCTCTTCCTACCACAATTTTGGCCCCAATTCCTTCAAGAGAAAAAAAACCCCAAAAATAAATCCATGGCAGCATTATTCTGGATTTTGGAGAGATCCAGCAAAAAAGCCCCAAAAGGAACAAACCCCAAATTATGGATTTTTCACATAAAAACAACCCAAACACTTTGTTTCCCCCCCATGCAAGAGCCTAAAAATCAACAACAAAAAAACCCTTAAAAAAGACCATTAAGCCAAAAAAAAATCAAAAAAAATCTTTGTTTTGTGAAATCCCTGAGGGAAAACAGGGAGCGGGTTAAATGGGAGGAAAATTAGGGACAGAACGTGGGATTTTGGGGCAAAATGAGGCTAAAAAAGGGCACCCACGCACCTGTTTTCTCCTTGATCTCACACAGGACACTGAACAGGGCTGGTTTCATCCTGTGGCAGTTCAGGGCGTGTTTCCTGGGGGAAAAAAAGGAGGAAAAATGAGCCCAAATCCACGGACAAAAGCCAAGAAAACCTCGGGGATGGCAGGTCAGTGAGGGAAGTGAAGGAAGGGATGGGAAAATCCTGGTGACTTCTGTCAGTAAAGTTCATTTCCTCAGGAGTGAACCGGGCTGAAAACACACAGCCTTTAAAAATTCCAAGTTTGGGCCAGTTTTGGGAACCACCACGTGCCTTTGGTGCTATAAAAAGTGCAATTTTAAATGTATATTTAATATATTTTAATAGATAGGTATGTTTATAGGTGTATTTGTGAATAAGTTTGTAATTTGGGGCCAACTCTCAGCAGAAAACAACGGGAAAACCCCCCTGGATGGAGCACACCTCAGAAAGTCTCTTGTGCTGCTCCTGAGCCCTTTTCCAATCCAGAACTAATATTTAAATCAGATTTCTAGCTCAGTTTCACCACATTTTTTTGTATAGAACACCGTTTTCCAGCGTTTTCGGGGTCACCTTCCCTGCGAAAGGGGCGGGAGGGACCCCCCGGATGCGACACCCACCTCGAGGGGTCCCTTCGGCCGCTGCCGAGCCCCCTTTGGAACCACAAACGCGATTCCAGTCCCTGGCTTTCGGCGTCTTTCTGACCCAAGCCCGAGCGTTCGGCCCCGGGAAGGGCCCGAATCCAGGCTCTCCTCCCGCCCCCATCCCGGAGGCTGCTCCGGCCCCTCCGGCGAGCCCCAAACCGCGGGATTTCCCCCCAAATCCGGGCTGAGCGCGGCCCCCCCGAGCCCGGCGGGGAGAGAACAAAGGCTCGGGAGCTCCGGGAGGGAGCCCATTGTCCTCGGCCGAGCGGGGAGAACCGGGAAGCGCGGGGAGAATTCCCGGCCCCCGGGTGGAAACAAGCGGCGTTGGGGTCCAAAACCCGGCGGTAATTAATAATTAATCACCGCGGCCGCGGCGGCGGCGTCACGCGGGAGGCTCGGCCCCGCCGGCTCCGATCCCTGCCCAGCCCGACTCCCGGGCAAGTTTCCAGCTTGGATCTTCCAAATCCCCGGCGTGGGACCCCCGAAATCCGCCAGGGGTTAAAATAACACCCGAAACCCACATTTTCAGTGTGAAATATTGAATTCCCCACAAATGTGGCAGCGCAGCAGCATCGACCCGGCTCGTCTCGGGGTAAAAACTCACCAAACCCAACCAACTTCCTGCCCACAAAACAAAAAACCTGATTTTTCCACGTATTTCCGTGAATTCCCACGAAAATGCACCAGAAGGGCTGTAACATTTGGGGCCCAGCTGGAGCGGGAGGGCGGTTTTGGGTCAATATCGAAGGGATTTGGTTGAACAACCAAAGCTGAGCCTTCAACCTACTGGAAACTAAAACTCCCAACAAGCTCAGAATGGTCTTAAATAGCAATAATTGTCCTCAATATTCCACGCCTCTGGAATGCCCCAGGGGAGCTGCAGGTGAGAACAACACCAGGAAAGAGACAAAAAAAGTCAGGTTTTGGGGGAAAAGTGACAGTTCCACACGTGCCCCGCTCGGGTTCCGCCGCCCCACGGAGCCACACTTGGAAATGAACCCAAAGAGCCACGTTTCAACCCAAATTAGGAGGGTTTAGAGGGCAAAGCTTCTCCTCATGTTCACGTGAATCCATCCAATCCCCTGGAATTTGGTGATAGCGACCGGCACACCCAAAACTGGCCAAACTTTGGGGGCAGATTAATGAAAACGGGCGGTTTTATCACGCTGGGACAGCCCCCAACACCCAACCACGGGAAAAGCACAGGGATGGGGGGGAATAGGCCCAAAAGCCCCTTTTGGTGGGATCCAAACCACCTCCCTTGTGGAAGAGCCGCTAATTAGGGGGAGGTAATTAGCTGGTTCCAGCCAGGGGCTGCAGAACCCACCGATCCCGCTCCTTGCCAGGCCGGTGGTGACGTCCGGGGGCGGTTTTCCCGTTAAATTGAGGAATTCCAGGTGAGGGTGAGGGATGAAGGATCCCCCCTATGTCCCCAAACCTGGGGGTCTGCAGCCCCCCCACCCCTTCCTGGTCAAACTTCACCCCCCAACACCTCCAGATTCCCTGTTCCCGGTGGCTTTTCCCCATTCCCAGTGGTTTCCCCTCATTCCCAGTGGTTTTCCCCCATTCCCAGTGGTTTCCCCTCATTCCGAGTGGTTTTCCCCCATTTCCAGTGGATTTTGCTCCCATTCCCAGTGTTTTCCCCCCATTTCTAGTGGGTTTCCCCCTATTCCCAGTGGGTTTCCCCCCATTCCCAGCGGTGTCAGGGGGCACAACCCCATTCCCACCGGGAATGTTGACACCCCCCGGGGGCAGCTCCTCGGACGCCGTTACCGGGGAATTCGCGGTGAGCGGCGGGAGCATCCCCCCGCCCTGGGAATAGCGGGAACACCGGGAATAGCGGGAAATCCCCCTGCTCCCTGCCAGGGTGGTCTCTCCGCGGGGCCCCCCGCGCTGAGTCACGGCCGGGGCCGGAGCCCCCTCCCCGCCCCCGGTACCTGGCCTGGGCCTCGTCCAGGCTCTGGTCGGTGATGGCCATGATCTGCTGCAGGACATCGCCCGTGTCGTGCGGCCCCGGCGCGGGCGGCTCCGCGGCGGCGGCGGGAGGAGGAGGAGGAGGAGGAGGAGGCGGCGGGAGGGTCACCCCGAGCAGCCGCGACGGGTCCTCCATGGCGGGCGGGGCCGGGCCCGGCGCCGCGGCCCCGGCGCGACAGGGCCCGGCGGCGACCGAGCGGCGACCGAGCGGCGACCACCGACCCCCCCCGCCCCCCGCCCGCAGCCGCCGCCGCGGGACACGCCCACCGGTGGACACGCCCTCTCCTGTGTCGACAGGGACACGCCCACCGGTGGACACGCCCTCTTGTGTCAGCAAGGGACACGCCCACCGGTGGACACGCCCTCTCCTGTGTCGACAGGGACACGCCCACCGGTGGACACGCCCTCTCCTGTGTCAGCAAGGGACACGCCCAGCACTGGCCGCGCCCCCGATACCCACGCGGGACACGCCCACATTCTCCGTCAGTCCCCGCCCACTGCCGAAGGGTCACGCCCATCCCCGGTAAGGACCCCCCACTGTCCCCATGGACCACACCCACTCCTCAGTGCCCACGCCCACATCACCGGTCATGCCCCGCCCACTGCTCCGCCCATCACCCCCTCACCTGTGGCCACACCCACTTACCTGTTAGGCCCCTCCCATCACCCCTCCCCGGGGTCCCATCAAACCCCCCTTGGGGTCCCATCAAACCCCCCCGTGGGGTCCCATCCCCCTCCACCCCAGTCCCACCCATATTTCATTCCAGTTCTCCACATCCAACTCTTTCTTTTCTAAAACCCAGGGCAAAACCATTTATTCCAGGACTCTCTGGGACACAGAGGTGGGAAGGACATTCCAAGGCTTCGAGTCAGTCCAGGAGACCTGTCACCTCCCCGCAGCCCCTGCCTGACTCTGCTCTGCAACAAAGAAACCCTCCAGAAAGTCGTGTTCTCCTCAAGTGGCCGCTCTGGGGGCTGATCCTCGGACAAAACCAGGATGTTTGATTAAAGAAAACACCCTGAAATTATAAATTTAGATGATATTCCGGCGCCTCGTGGAAAACAACTCCCCCTGCATTTCACACCGGCACATCCACAGCGGCTGGAGTTTAACCATGTGAAAGGGAAGGAAAGCTGGAGGATTATTCCCAGTTTCTGAGAATATCCTGGATGTTCTCCCCTCCAGACACAGCCCCAGAACCGACACCGACCGTTCACATCCCAGGAGAGGGGTTGCCATTAACGAAGATTCCCAGTTTCTCTGCAGGGAGAAGAACGGGCCTGGGGCAGATTCGAGGCGTTGTTTGAGCGTTAAGGTACAAAAACTGCACGTTAAAAATCCTGACTGCCTCGGAATGTGACCTCGAGCTGCCCCAGAGGGATTTCCAGGGAGCAGAGGGCTGGTTTAATGGGAACATGACTCACTCCACACCCGTGAGCACATGGTATCACTTAGCAGAGCACAAACACAACTGCAGCTCCTCAGCCCCTCTCCAGCTCAGCAAGGAATTCCGTGCTCCCAAACATCCTCCCGAAGCCTGGAACACTCCGAAATCCAATTAAAAAACCCACTTGGGAAAGCAGGGATCTGCTTCTCAGGAAGCAATTTGCAGGGATTCCCCTCAGAGGAGGCTTAGAGGGATAACCAGCTTTGGGAAGCAGGTGGGACACAGCCCGGGTCAGGCTCTGAGTGACAGGTGAACCCAGAGAGTTTTGGCTGCCCGGAGCTTGGGAAGGGCCTTTCCCGAGGGATAATACTGAAGGACCGAGGAAATACTTTGCTTGCCGAGAGAAATTCCCGTCCCGCACCTCCGGACGCCGCCACACCGACTCAACCCCTCGTTAAAAAGAGTCTTTAATGAGAATCCCCCTCCGAGGTCCGTGAAACCACCTCGTCCTTCATCCTCAGCGAGTCTTCCCGGGGGAACCGTCCGTGCCGGAGCTTTTGGGATGCCGGAGAGCCCGGCCCGGCCCACTGCGGAGCGGGACAGCCCCGGGACTCGGGGCTAGATGGAGGAGTCGACGGTGAAGTGGCCGTTGTGCGAGAGGGTGCCGCGGTCGGCCGTGTTCAGCTTGACCACGGTGGGCGTGTACTTGGAGTTGCGGGGGCACGGGAAGCACAGGATGCGGCGGAAGGTGCTCCTCATCTCCGTGTCGCGGTACGAGTAGACGATGGCGTTGATGAGGGAGTTGATCTCGGCCAGCAGCAGCACGTACTTCTCCACCGCCAGCACGTTGCAGCTCTTGCAGCCCAGCCCGTCCAGGAGCAGCACGACCTGCCCGGGGGTCCAGCAGATCACAAAGGCACCTGGGAGAGAGGTAATCCGGGGAAAAACGGGGGGAAAAGGAGGGGGAAGTTGGGGGAAATCAGGGGGAAAACAGGGGAAAGTCGGGGAAGAATCGGGGGGAAATCAGGGGGAAATCAATGGAATCACAGGAATCTTGTGAAAAAAGTCACCCCACAGCTCCAGAGAGCAGGGAATGTCACCTCCCAGCCCTCCCTGCTGTCACCTCCCCACCCCACAGAGCCCAGGGTGGGGCATTAAAGTGTCATCTGGACTGAGCTGAGCACACGGACTCAGTAAATCCACGTCCTGAAACTGTTGAGTTCCTCAGCACCCAACCCAAACCACCACCCAGCCCACAACCCCACAGCCCAGACACCAGGGAACAGCATGTCACTTCCCTCACTTCCCTGTTGTCACCTCCCCACCCCACAGAGCCCAGGGCAGGGCATCAAAGCATCATCTGCACTGAGCTGAGCACACGGACTCACTCAGGTCCTGAAACTCTTGGGTTCCTCTTCAGCCCAACCCAAATCACCACCCAAACCACCACCCCACAGCTCCAGACACCAGAGAAGCAGAACCTCACTTCCCTCACTTCCCTGTTGTCACCTCCCCACCCCACAGGGCCCGGGGGGAGGATTAAAACATCGCTTGGATTGAGCTGAGCACACAGACTAAGTAAATCCACATCCTGAAACTGTCGAGTTCCTCAGAACCCGACCCAAACCACCACCCAAACCACCACTCCACAGCTCCAGACACCAGGGAATGTCACCTCCCCACCCCACAGAGCCCAGGGCGGGGGACCAGAGCATCCTTTGGACTGCTCAGAGCCCGTGGACTCACTCAGGATGATGGTGACCGTCTTGACCAGGCTGATCATGGTCTCCTTGTAGCGGGGGTGGAAGCTGGTGTGCTTGGACATCCTGGTCATCTTCCTCTTGACGTAGATGAAGATGTGCGTGTACACCACCACCATGATGAGGAAGATGACGAGGTTGGAGATGGCCCAGAAGGTCAGGTAGCTCCTGCTGTAGAGGGGGGCCATGCTGGAGCACTTGTCCAGGGCGCAGAGGCAGTGCCAGCCGTAGGAGGGGATGAGCCCCAGCAGCAGCGCCGTGACCCAGATGCAGAAGATGAGGATGGTGACGCGCTGGTTGGACATCTTGCTGTGCAGCTGCATGGTGAACACCGTCTGGTGCCGCTCCACGGCGATGGCCAGCAGGTTCACCACCGAGGCCGTCAGGCTGGTGTCCAGCAGGCTCTGCCGGATGAACCAGGTCTTGAGGGACAGCTCGGCCGTGCGGGGGCCCGTGTGGAACATGAGGAACATGTAGGCGATGCCCGCGAACAGGTCGGCGGCCGCCAGGTTGCCCAGCAGGTAGTAGATGGGGTAGTGGAAGCGGCGGTTGATGACGATGGCCGTGATGACCAGCAGGTTGGTCAGCAGCACGATGACGCTCACGGTCAGGCCCAGGGCCACCACCAGCACGTCCTTGGTGCGCCAGTACGTGGTCAGCTCCTTGCGGGAGTTGTTGTAGAAGAAGCCCACGGTCTCGTTGTAGAAGCAGTGCCTCATGGCGGCGGCCCTGGGGGGGACAGGAGGGTTGGGGACACCTCAGGGGGACACGGCCGGGGGGGCAGAGCCCTGCAGGAGGGCTCTTGGCAGGGGTGGGGCCTGGAACAGCCAGGAACAACCACAGGATGGATGGGAGAGAGCTTGGAACACTCTGGAACAACCACAGGAGGGATGGGACAGGGAGGAGCTTGGAACATTCAGGAACAACCACAGCATGGATAGGAGAGCTTGGAACACCCAGGAACAACCACAGGGAGGAGCTGGGAACACCCAGGAACAACCACAGGAGCAACAGGAAAGTCCTCAGCTGTCCCCAGAGCCCTCGGCTGCCCCCAGAGTCACCCTGAGGAGGCAGCAGGACCTGGAAGGCTCCTGGGAGGAGGTTGGATCTGCCAGATCCGATAAGGGAATGTCCCGGCCCGGCCCACGGGACAGACTAAACTGTTGTGGTTGTCCCAGACGTGATGCTTCAGAAATGTGAAAACAAAGAGGGTTTATCAGCCAGTTCCTAAACATTCCCCCCCCCCCATGGAGGCTGAGGCTCCACAGCTGCTGCTGCCCCAGGAATGCTCTGGGAGCACCAAAGCTCAGCCTTCCTGGGCAGTTTTGCTGCTTAAAGCCCAACAGAAGCCACGGCTGCTTCCAGACACTGCCCCATGTGCTGGTCCTTCCTGAACAGGTGGGGGCTTCCCAAACGCTGCCCGAGGCAAAGAGAGGGATGGAACGGCCCCTCAGCCCTGGAGAGTGAACAGCAGCAATAAATGAGGACACACAGCCAGGGGGGCGGATCTCTGCAAGAGCTGGGCCATCCAGGACATTTTGGGACCACATGGACTGCGTGGGATCATGGAATCGTGGAATGGGCCGGGTGGGAAGGGACCTTAAAGCTCATCCTGTCCCACGGGCAGGGACACCTTCCATGGCTCAGGTTGCTCCAAGCCCCGTCCAACCTGGCCTTGGACACTTCCAGGGGTGGAGCAGCCACAGCTTCTCTGGGAATTCCATCCCAGCCCCTCCCCACCCTCTCAGGGGGGCATTTCTCCCCAATATCTGCCCTAAACCTTCTGTTTTCTGGTTTAAAGTCACCTGTGCAGCGAGGGAAGCGACTCCCTTCTTCCCAGCCAGCTCTGGAACGAGGCTGCAGCCCCAAAAATCCCCAAATTGGGTGGAAAAACTGTATAGAAAAAGCTGTTTGAGGTTCCTCACGTTTCTTTGACACCCAGGGCCGTGCTGGGAGCAAGACCTGACAAGCCTCCGGTGTGGATTCCAGCAGGAAGAATCCATTCCCAAAGCTGCAGCTTCCCGGTCCCTGAGGAGCCGAGCACGAGCAGCAGGTAAAGGTAAGGATATTTCACCCCCAGCCCCGGATTTTACACCTGGGAATCAACAGGGTTTTGCTCCAGCGGGAGAGGACCCAGCCCATGGCAGGGGGTGGAACCAGAGGAGCTTCAAACAGTTCCCTTCCCATCCAAACCATTCCATGGTTGACTCGTCCATAAAAAAAAAAAAAAAGGCAGGAAAAACACAGCCCGAGGGATGAGAACCCGCTGATCCCACCCCACAGATGTTCCTGCTCCTTCCCTAACCCAGAGCCTGGAAATCTCAAGTCAGGCCTGGCTTTGGTCCCACAGGGATGGGCAAACCCGGCCCGGAGCCTCCGGAGGTGCCGAAAAATGACACGGATTTTCCTTCCCCTGGAGAGTTGTGCACATGAATCACCGGCTCTGCCCGTCCCCGAACATCCACTCGGGAAGCTGAGCCAGGGGAGGGGCAGGCTGGATATTTGGGAGAGGTTTTTCATCCAGAGGGTGGTCGGGCACTGGGAACAGGCTCCCCAGGGATCGGTCACGGCTCCAAGGCCGCCAGAGCTCCAGGAGTGTTGGGACAACAGGGACAGGGTGGGATTTTGGGGTGTCCTGAGCAGGGCCAGGACTTGGACTCGATGACCCTTGTGGGTTCCTTCCAACTCAGGATATTCCATGATTTTAGAGCTCAGGGAGCGTTTGGATAACACCCTCAGGCACAGGGTGGGATTTTGGGGTGTCCCGGGCAGGGATTGGACTCGACGACCCTTGTGGGTCCCTCCAGCTCAGGACATTCCACGATCCTCCTCATTTCGGAGAAGGCAGCAGGAACACAACTGTCTCCAAACAGGGAGGAACCCCCGAGTGCCTGAGTCAGCCCCGCATTAATCACCCCGAAACCCAAACCCCGCTCGGGGCCCTCCCGTTCCCGAGCTCTGCAGGCAGAGGAGACTCCAGGGCTGCGTTTTCCGGGACGCTCCGGCCGGAGCCCTCGGCCGAGCAACAGGGATCGTTCCGGGCTTATCTGCGGCACCGCACCCACCTGGGTTGTGCAAACAAGGAGCCGAGCCAAGAAAACCCCATTGTACCTGCAGCTGAACTTTTGATCCCGCTGCCTCCTCCGACACCCCCCGAGGGGAGAGCTGGACACCCGGGATGGGCCACTCAGAAAGCTGCTGAGCGGGGAAATATCGCCTTTCATAAACATTGGGGGGGGGGGGAGAAGGAAAAGGGGAGGGGAGGAGTCAGGCTGCCCCGGGGGGGGATTTTAGGTGGGCTGGGCCTGTGTAGCAAGCCCGTCTTCCCTCTTTTCCTCAGCTCGTGGGATGTTTGTGGACCCGGAGCCGAGCGGGAGTCGCGCGGTCCCGATGGAATGGGAGGGACGGAAGGAGCCTGCGGTGGCCTGGCAGGTAACCGGGAGCGTTCTGGCTGGAATGCGGGGAGCTGGAGGAAGGACGAGGAGGGGAGGAAAGCCCTGGGAGAGGAGGAACGCTGTGAATCACGGCAGGCTGATGAGCACCTTCCCAGGGTGTTCCCGGGCAGGTACGGGATCAAGGCCGGGCCATTCACATGCAGAACAGCTTCCTCTCAATGTGCAACAGCCCCAAATCGCTGGAGTTCAGGAAGTCACAGAATCATGAACGGTTTGGGTGGGAGGGGACATTTTAAGGTCACCTCGTTCCACGCCCTGGCACGGGCAGGGACACCTTTCACTATCTCAGGTTGCTCCAACCTGGCCTTGGACACTTCCAGGAATGGGGCAGCCCCAGCGTCTCTGGGAATTCCATCCCAGCTCCTCCCCATTCTCACAGGGAATCCACCTAAATCTTTCCTCTTTTAGTTCAAATCCCTTCCCCCCTTGTCCTGTCACTCCCTGCCCGGGTGAATCTCACAAACCCCCTCCAAGCCCCGGCATCACACACAAATCCGGAGCGCCCACGCTGATGCCAACACCCAAACCCGCTTCTCTGGGCAGGACTTGGAGCGCGGGGAAAACTCGGAGCGCCCCAAATCCCTCCGGAACGTGCCGAGGGCTCGGAGCCCGCCCCGCTCGGGGTGTTGCAGAGCAGGGAGCGACAGGTTAACAACGCCCGTGAGCGGCTCCGGGAGCTCCGCTGCCACCCTGCAATTACCGCCCGACCTTGGGGCTCGGCACCAAGGACGGCCGGGGCCAGAAATCCCCATCGCCCGGGAGGGGGGTGAGAAAAGAGCCCGAGGAGCAGCAGAGCCGAGCCGGGGCTGGGGCCATGATGCACAAAGGAGCTGGATGAGTCTATTGTTCGGTGTCCGAGCAACCCCCCGGGCTCCGCTCGGCTCTGCCCGGCGCGAGGTCCGGGCTCTCCAGCTTTGTTTACTCGGTAAAACGAGCGGCTGGCTCCGAGCTGCGCCCGCTCACGGCCCCTTCGCCTTGAGCAATCGGCAAACACCGCCCGGCTCCCCCCGCCATCCAAGCGCGGCTCTTCCAGGGGGGCAGGAGCCGGCTGGAAAGGAGGGCAGGACACGTCGTGTCTCCTCTGGGATTTCTCGCCCTCCACAGCTCGAGTTCGCGGCGAGTTCAGGAGTCCTCCGCGCCGCGGTAAAGGTGTGATTCCTTTTTAATTCCTGGGTAATTCCAGTTCCTCCCGGGGAAGCACTTAACTCCAGGGTCTGGGAAGGCATCCGCCACTTGTTGCCAGCCCCGCAGCCGCGCATGGAGCGGGGATGAATGGCTTGGAATTCGGCTCCCACTTAATAACCACAATCAGCGCCGATCGAGGCGGAACAATGGATCCGTAAAGGCTCCCGGGGCTCACATCCAACCTGTTTTACCCACGGCTTTCGAGCCAACCGCTCCAACCGCCGCTCCATTTTTTAAGCCTGGAAGAGCATTTTTACTCCCGAGAGGAAAATCTTACCTGGGAACTCAACGCCGCCTCCAAACCCGGCGCTCAGCATCGACCTCGGCGCCTCGGGGAGCCAGGGCGGCGATCCTGCGAGGGGATCCCCATCTCCTGGAGGGCAGAGCCGCTTCCCAAGCCGGGCAATAACCCCCTCTCCCCCCCCCGAGCGCCTCACAGGAAAGTTTGAGCCGCGGAGTCCATCGCGGGGAGAAGCTCCTGGGAGGCGACTTGTGCGGCTGCGGAGGAGCCGCGGCCTCCTCGGATCCTCCCCTGGGCGGGTCCTGCGGGCCCCGGGAGCCGAAATCCGAACCCTCGGCGCCTCCTCGGAGCCCCAAAAGCGCTTCCCGAGAGCCTCCGGCCGCGGCTGGATCGAGGTGGCTCCGCGGCGGCCGCATCGCCCCGCAGGACCGGTCCCGGGGCGGGAGCGGCGCCAGGACCCGCCCGGCAACTGGTCCCAGTGCCGCCGCCGCACTGGGGAGCCCCGGCCGGGGAGCAGGGCTGCCCGAGGATCCCGGGGGAGGCACCGGAGCACCCGGGCACCGACAGCACCCGCAGCTCGGGGGGCGCGTCGGGTCGGGATCCAGCCCCCCACATCCCGGGTGGATCTTTGGATCAGGATCCAGCCCCCGTATCCCAACTGGACCATCAGTCAGGATCCAGCCCCCTCGCCCCCCCATTTCCAGTGGGCCACTAAGTCAGGATCCAACCCCCCCACATTCCAACTGGAGCATGGGGTCAGAATCCAGACCCCCTCCTTCTGAGTGGACCAGAGGGTCAGATTCAACCCCACATTCCAGCTGGACCATGAGGATTCAGCCCCTCACATCCCAACTGGACCATCAGGTCAGGATCCTCCTCCTCCTCCCTTGTCTGCTTCCCTGGGAACGATGTTATCGTCAGGAACAGCCCTGACCTGCTGCCAGGGACACCGGGAGAGCAGGACCTGCCCTGGGAGATGGGGACAGCCCGGGACAAAGGGATGGACACTGGGACAGGGATCCAAGGGACAGGGATCCAAGGGACAGGGATCCCCAGGGAGGAGGTCAGGACAAAGGGATGGAGACAGGGATCCCCAGGGACAGGGACAGACACAAGGACAGGGATCCACAGGGAGGAGGTCACGGAGAGCCCAGGACAAAGGGATGGAGACAGGGATCCACAACACCCCCCCTGGGATGGAGCACTGGATGCTGAACAGGGACGGGACTGCGGAGCCCCGACAGCCACCAGTCCAGCCCCTCTTCTCCCCCCGTCCCCTCCATCCCTCCAGGAGTTTTCCTGTTCCTCCCCCATTCCAAAGGGTCTCCCGGGGTGTCCTGGCGTTGTCCCCCCCAAGCCGGGTCACGGAGTAACCTGATCCCAACCCGGCCACGTCCTGGTGCCCAGCAGAGCCTCGGCAGGGAAACACTTCCAAGGAAAACATCTGTCCCCTCCCCTTTCTTCCACTTCTCCTTTCCAAGGGGGGTTTTAATTGTTTGAGTGGATTTTGCGTTCCCAAACGAGCCCTAAAGGCAACATTTTCCTTTAACCCTCTCGGCTGCCACTGCTCCCCCCCCAATGATCATCCGAAGGGTTGGTTTTTTGGCTGCTTTTTTGGAATCCCAGGAATGTTTAGAAACCTCCTGGAAGGAGTCATGTCATCCCAATGTCATCAGCAGCCCCCCAAAATTGCTCCAATGAATCCTTCCTGAGTCCCAGCTGGCTCAGAGGTTCCCAAACCCGCTCAGAGGAGCCCAATCCCACAACCCCCCAGCTCCCAGGGATGGGAGAAGCACATCCAGGAACCTTTAAAAATGCAGGAATTCCATCACACCCCCGGCTGCTGGATCAGTGCCAGCTCCGGAGCAGAGCTGGTGGGAGCCCAGACCATCAAAGAATCCCTTAAAACAAAGGGATGGGGAAGGAATCCCAGCCCACAGCAGGGTTTTGCTTTTCCTCCAACGAGTTAACAACCGTTTGGAATCCCAAAAAAATCATGAAGGACCTGGAAAACTTCTCTCTTCCCCTTTCTCCTTCCCCAGGCTCGGCTGTTTGGGACACTCTAATTCAAGTATTGTTGGAAACACCTTAAATTGGGGCCTGAAGGGAAACCTGAACCTGGGATCTCGTCACCTTCGATCGATCGTGGGATGAGATGGAAAACCAGCTGAGGATGTTGTTGGAAAGGGACGAAGCCAACACTCCGCTCCCCCTGGTAACCACCCCGGGCATGGATTTGGGTGGGATAACATCCCTGGACACTCTTGGTGGCTATTCCAGCCTCTCCAGGAGGAAAACAGGGCGGGGGGGTTATTTTGCAGCAGGGATGGCCTGGGGGCCCCTCCGTGTGGCTCCTCCTAATCCAACGGGAAGGAAGGGAGTTATCCCCCAGGGAGAGCAGGAGGCAGGAGCAGCAGTTCCAAGGTGATGCCCCATCGTTTGGGGTTGGAATCACATCGGGACCCCGGGACCCTCCACCACCTCCCTTGGGCATTTTTAATGCAATTCCCAGTTTTTGAGCTGTTTACAGTCACTCCCTAAATTCTGGTCTCTAGGAATCACTTTTCTTCTCCCCTTTTTTGGTAAACAGACAACAAAAACGTTACTTTTAATCCCAACTCTGGCAAATTAATGCCTGAGATACCCTGGCAAGATTTTTCCGGCGCCAGATTCCGGGATGACATAAGGAAATACATCCCACTCCGGGTCGGAATATCTTAATTACAGTGATTTTCCAGGTGGGAGAAACTGGATGTGGGAGCCATCCCACTGATCCCACGAGCTCTTGGAGCTGCTTAAGGGTCTTCCTCCCCTTCTTCCTCCCCCTCTTCCCTGTCCCTGTCCTTGTCCAGCTTGTACTTGAGCCGGCGCAGGGGGTGCGTGAGGCTCCTCCGGGCGTGGTTGTCGAAATCCTCGGCCAGGCGGAAATTCCGGTCCAGGATCTCGGCGGCCTCCTGCCAGTTCTGGAAGCACTTGGGGCCCATCCTCTGGATCTCCTCCACGGCGTTGGCCACCAGCACGTCCCCGCTGGGCTTCAGCACCACCACGGCCGGCACCTCGGACACGGCGAAGCGCAGCTCCAGCTCCCTGCCGGCAACGGGAACGGAATGGGAGTGGGAATGGGAGTGGGAGTGGGAGTGGGAGTGGGAATGGGAATGGGAGTGGGAGTGGGAGTGGGAATGGGAGTGGGAATGGGAGTGGGAGTGCGGATGGGATGGGGAGTGGGAACTGGGAGGGGCATGGGAGTGGGTGGGATGGGGAGTGGGGGATGTGGGATGGGGAGGGGAGTGGGAAGGGGAATGGGAATGGGAGGGGAGTGGGAATGGGAGAGTGGGATATGGGAATGGGAATGGGAATGGAGTGGGAATGGGAGTGGGAGTGGGAATGGGAGTGGGAATGGGAGTGGGAGTGGGAATGGGAGTGGGAGTGGGAGTGGGAATGGGAGTGGGAATGGGAGTGGGAATGGGAATGGGAGTGGGAGTGGGAATGGGAATGGGAATGGGAATGGGAGTGGGAGTGGGAATGGGAGTGGGAGTGGGAGTGGGAATGGGAGTGGGAATGGGAATGGGAGTGGGAGTGGGAATGGGAATGGGAGTGGGAATGGGAATGGGAGTGGGAGTGGGAATGGGAGTGGGAGTGGGAATGGGAGTGGGAATGGGAGTGGGAGTGGGAATGGGAATGGGAATGGGAATGGGAGTGGGAATGGGAATGGGAATGGGAGTGGGAATGGGAGTGGGAATGGGAATGGGCTGGGGGGTCCCATGGGAATTGGCACTGGATGGAGGTGGAAGAGGGGGTGGGAAGGGGTGGCATGTGGGGTTTGGGTAAGGAGAGATGGGATTTGGGGGATGGGAAATAAGAGGGGATGGGAGATGGGATTTGGGTGTTGGGAGATGGGATTTGGGTGTTGGGAGATGGGATTTGGGTGTTGGGAGATGGGATTTGGGTGTTGGGAGATGGGATTTGGGTGTTGGGAGATGGGATTTGGGTGTTGGGAGATGGGATTTGGGTGTTGGGACATGGGATTTGGGTGTTGGGACATGGGATTTGGGTGTTGGGAGATGGGATTCAACTCCCAGGTCCTGTTTTTCCAGCCATTAAACATCAACAAGAGGCTTCAAATTCCAACCTCCTGCAGTTTATCCTCCAAAAGAGCTGGGGATCATTCTGGGTGTTAATTAGGCTCGTTCTGCGCTAACGAGGTTACAGTAATTGGTTCCAATCCGGCCACATCCCAATCCAGGGCTCTGGGGCCCGGCCTGCAATGTTTGGGACTTATGAATAGAATGGAAAATCGGGATACAGGAACAGCGGGAATATTTTATGTATTTTAAATTAAACCTCCTTGGTTTTGGGGGTCCTGGGGCTGTGGGAACCCAGTTTTTGGGGTCCTGGGGCTGTGGGGTCCCAGTTGGGGGGTCCCAGAGCTGTGAGGTCCTGTTTAGATATATATGTATAAATATATCTATATATATAAAATATGTATGTATAACATTATGATATATAGTGACATGATATTTATATATAATATTATATACAATGACATTATATTTATATACAATATGACATATAATGGCATTAGTGTTATATTTACATATAATATTATATATATATATTATATATATATTATATATTACATATGATGACATTATATGACATTATGACACAGATTAGACTAGATTATATGACATATATTATAATTAAAATATTTCCAGCAGGTGCAGCCAAGGGGCTCCGCGGGGTTCCCAGTCACACCCCACACCGACCTCTCCAGTCTTACAAGACCCTCGACCCCCAGACAAGACCCTCGACCCCCAGACAAGACCCTCGACCCCCCAAGCCACCCGCGGGTGCGGGCCCCCCCCGTGGCCCGGCCGTACCTGCCGAAGGTGTCCCCGAAGGGCAGCGCGAGCCAGCGGCGGGGCATGGAGCGCAGGAAGGCGCTCTGCTGCTCCTCCGTCTCGTCGCGGGACACGTAGACCAGGACGAGCTGGCGGGAGCGCTCCACGTAGAACTCGTCGGTGAGGCGCTGGAAGAAGTCCTTGAGCAGCGGCGCGAAGTCCCGGCAGCGCGGGCACTGCCCCGAGCCGAAGTAGAGCAGCAGCACTTTGTTGTCCAGCGCCCCGCGCAGCTCCCGCTCCGTGTCCAGCTCGTCCTCCTCCCGGTTCGCCTTCAGCACCTTCCCGGCGAAGAGCGCGGACATGGCAAGGGGAGGAAGGCTCGGGGAGGAGAGGAGGTGACGGATCGGGACGCGGAGCAGCGGGAGAAGGGGGATGGAGCCCCCCGGGGCGCCTCTGCTGCCCCCGCCGCGATCCCGGGATTAGCAGGGAGGATTCCCGTGATCGGATTAAATGGGAGGGGCTGGGAGATGAGGCGGGGGCGTCCTGGGGTCAAGGGGGGAGTGTTTGGGGTTGTGGGGGTGTGGGCGGTGCTGGGAATGTTGGGTCTAGGCTGCGGGGTCTCACGGCGGAGGGGTCTTGGTTGTGTAGGTGCCCATGGTCGTGGGGGTCTGGTTGTGGGGATCCTGGTTTTGGGGGTCCTTGGGTCTGTGGGGGTTATGGGGGTCCCGGGGGTGTCGGTCGTGTAGATCCCCATGGCTGTGGGGGTCTCAAGGCTGAGGGCTCTTGGTTGTCGGGTCCCAATGATGGGTGTCCTGGGGCTGAGGGGTTCCAGTAGTGGGGGTCCTGAGGTCCATGGAGTCCCAGTTATGGGGTCCTGGTCCATGTGAGTCCAGTTTTGGGGGTCCTGGGGACCAGTTTTGGGGGGTCCCCCAGTCCCCCCCACCGTCACTGCGTGTGGGCGTGGCTCCTCCAGACCCCGCCCTCCTCCCACCCGGACCCGCCCCTCTCCCGTCAGGCCCCTCCCATCTCCCCTCCTCCCCTCCCTCCTCGCCTCAGCCAATCTACTGCCGGCAGCTGCGCTGCCAACCAATAGGATCGCGCCCCTCCCTCCGCCCCGCCCCTCGTGGGCGGGGCCGCGTCTGAGGCGGTGGCGGCTCCGGTAACGGCGGCAGCGCCGGGAAAGGGGGACCGGGAGGGCCCTGGGAGGTCCCGGAACGGCCCCGGAGCCCCGGAGCGGCCCCCCCTCAGCCCCGGACCCACCCCCAGATCCCGCGGTGAGGCCCGGCCCGGCCCGGCCCCCGGAGCACCGGCAGCGGGGGAGCCCTGGCCCGACCCCCGGAGCCCCGGAACGACCCCTCTGAGCCCCGGCCTGATCCCCCGGAGCCCCAGACCGACCTTCCCTGAATCCCGGACCGACCCCCGGACCCCCGTCCCTGATCCCGGTCCCATCCCCTGGAGCCCGGTCCCTGATCCTGGGTCCCTGTCCCCGATGGCAGACCCCCGTCCCTGATCCCGGTCCCTGATCCTGGGTCCCCGTCCCTGATCCCGGTCCCCGATCGCAGACCCCGGTCCCGGATCCCGTTCCCAGCCATGCACCCCGCGGGGCTCTGCGCGGCCTCCCTGGGCTCTCTGGGGCTGCTGCGGCTCTTGGGGGCCCCGTGGCCCTGGAGCATGGCGGCCTCGCTGGGGCTGTGCCTGGGCGGCGGCGGGTGGCGGCTGCTGCGGCTCATCGTGCGGACGGCGCCCCGGGACCTCTTGTGAGTCGGGGGGCACGGGGCGAGGGGGGTGTGCGGTGTCCTTCGACCTGACCCCCACCCCGACCCCTCTCTGACCTCCCCTGGCCCCCCATCTCAATTCTAACCCCCCCCGGGCCCCCCATGTCACAACGCCCAAACCCCCTCTGACCCCCCCCACGACACACCCCTGACCCTGACCCCCCTCCGATTCACCGAACCCCACTCCGAACCCCGTCTCGACCCTCACCCCCCTCTGACCCACCCTGACACCCCCATCTCGACCCTGATCTCCCCCGACCCCCCTCTGACTCCCCTGACCCCCCGTGACACACCACTGACTCTGACTCCCCTTGACCTCCCCAAATCTGACCCCCATGACCCTGCCGCTGAGCCCCCCGACCCCCTTGACCCCCCTGTCCCTCATGAACCCTCTGACCCCTCCCCAGTCCCCCCCAGCCCAGGGTGCTCCAGGATGCTCCAGGATGTTCTGGGATGCAGTCACGGGGTGATGCCCCCACACTCCCAGGGAGGGGGGATCCCCCCAAAATGTGGGGTCTGAGGTGGGGGCAGAGTCTCCAGCAACTCCCATCTCCTGGGATTCCACTGCTGCCCTTAGTTCCATGGATTTTAGGTCCCCTAAAACAAGGATGTGCCTTTATTCACAAGGATTCCCAAGGATTTGGAGCTCTGGCCATTTCCCGCCCCCCCCCTCCCCAGCTCACAGGGAGGGGGATTCCCCCAAAAATTCCATCTGGGAGCACTGAGCCCTCCCCCCCCATCTCCCGGGATTCCCCCACCTCCACACTCAGTTCCGCGGTTTTTAACCCCAAAACCCGAGGATGTCCCGCTATTCCCGAGGCCTGTGCCAGCTCCTTTGAGGAGCTGTTTCCTCTGGGAATAACCCCAGCCAAAATCCCGGAGAATAAAGCCCTTCTGGGGCTCTGGGAGCTCTGAAAGGCTCCTCTGTTCCGGGCTCGGCTCCCTCTGACCCTCTGGCAAAAACCAGCCGCTCCCCCTTCCCCGTTCCCGCTTGGAATCGCTCCCGGAGCTCCGCGGGGGCTCCTCGCTGCTCTCCAACGGCCTTTCCAGCCTCTGGGTGTTCTTCCAAGCCCCGCTTGCCCAACAATTCCCCAATTTCACGGTGGACAAACGTGGCCTCCGGGGAGGAGTCGGGATCCCCCCGGGTGGGACCCTGCGGTGGGGCCGGCTCGGTCAGGGCGGGGGGTCAGGGAGTTATTTTTAAGCCAGGTCTATTTTTATAGAGGGGCCAATGGCCAACGAGGTCAGGCAGCAACTTCTCCTGGCAGCTGCCACCTCGGAGAGCTCAAATAATTCCGGGAATTGGGGAAAACACCCCAAAAAAAGCCCCTCTGGAGCAGCCGGGGCTGTTGTGCTCCGGTATTGAACCCGCCCAGAGGCACTGGTTGGGTCCTTGATAAGCCCAGGAATTGTTAATATTTATTAATTACTGTTCAAGTCAGGGGTGGGATTGAATTCCAGAGGCTGAGTCACGGGAAGAGGCAGCAGCTGTCCCGGTTTTTGGGTGAAAGGAGGAAGTTTTTGGGTGAAAGGGGAAGTTTTTGGGTGAAAGGGGAAGCTCTTGGCTCGATTCCTCGGCGCGGGGGCCACGTGTTGTTCTCGAGGCTCAGGGTTGCTTTGGCTTGGAAAAGCTGTCACATCCCAGGGGAAAAGTGTCCAAAAGAGCCCCAGGAGCAGCCAAACCTTCCTGGCAGGAAAGTCGGGAAGTGTTTTGCTGATTTTCTCGGGAAAACTGATAGTTTCCAAGTGGGTTTTATTGTTGAGGTGGGAGAAAACGTCCTTAAAACTGGGATTTACCCTCCTTGTCCGTCCCCAGCCTGGCTTGACTTCAGCTTCAGCCCAGTATTAACGTCAGTCTTTAATTTCAGCTCAGTTTCACCCTGGTATTAACTGAAAGTTAAGCTTAACTTTAACTTCAACCTGGTGTTAGCTTCCATCCTGCTCAAGTTTAGTTTTAACCCAGTTTAATTTTACCCTGGTGTTACCCTCAGCCTGGTATTAATTTTAACTTCAGTTTGACTCTAGGCCAGTACTTCAGCCTGGTGTTAAATTCACCCTTGTTTAACTTCAGCTTTAGTCCTGAGTAACTTCAGTTTCAGCCCTGATTAACCAACTTTACCTTCAGTTTATTGTTAAGCTCAGCCCAGCCTACCATTAATGTCACCCAGCATCACTTTCAGCTCCATCTTGCTGTCAACCCACCCTGGTTTAACCCCCCCCAATTTAACTGTGATCTCCCCATCCCGGGTTAACTCCAACTCCAGTTTAACTTGTCGAATCCTCCCCAGCCTCTCCCCCCGTGCCCTAATCCCGACTCGGAGCGTAAAGCCGGGTTTCTGTGCCCTCCCCAGCGGCCTGTGGGTGCTGCTCCGGGTGAAGTTCCACCTGCGGCGGCACCAGCGCTCCCGGGCCACGATCCCGCGGCTCTTCCAGGCCGTGGCGCGGCGGCTGCCGGACAAAGCCGCGCTCATCTACGAGGCCACCGGCGAGCGCTGGACCTTCCGGCGGCTGGACGAGTTCTCCAACGCCGTGGGCAACCTCTTCCAGCAGCTGGGCTTCGGCTCCGGGGACGTGGTCGCCCTGTTCATGGAGTCGCGCCCGGAGTTCGTGGCGCTCTGGCTGGGCCTGGCCAAGGCCGGGGTCGAGGCCGCGCTCATCAACTTCAACCTGCGCCGGGAGTCGCTGGTTTATTGTGTCGCCGCCTCCGGCGCCAAGGCCCTCGTGTTCGGGGGGGAGCTGGCGGCAGGTGAGAGGGGAGGGGGCCCGGGAGGGGCAGGGGAGGTTCCTCCGGGTCCTTTCCGTGCTTCTGGGGGGATTTCGTGGATTATCTTTGCCTCCCTAAGGAATGTTGTGTCTGTGGCTTTGTCTTGCAGCGGTCTCGGAGGTCAACGGGATGCTGGGGAAGAACATGGAAAAGTTCTGCTCCGGGGAATATAACCCGGATCTGGTCCCTGTGGACACCAAACACCTGGATCCGCTCCTGAATTCCGCCCCCAAATCCCCCCCGGCGCAGATCCCATCAAAAGGCCTGGATGGTGATTGATCCTGGTTTTAATTCCCAGGGTGGTGGGACGGGGAGGTGGTGGAAAACCAGGAAAACTGAGGGATGGAGGGATTAAATCAACCACTCCAAGCTCAAAACTCATGTAATCGTGGAATGGTTTGGGCGGGAAGGGACCTTAAAGCTCATCCCTCAGGAGATTCCAGGATTCCGTGTTTTGGAGTTCATGTCCCTGGAGATCTAAACCAGTCCCAGGACAACCTGCATGGAGGGATCCGGGTCATGTCCTTGGAGCTCCACAGACCCTTTGGACACATTCCTGTGTCCCTGGGACATGTGGATCCTCTGGGAACCCTCTGGACACGTCCCTGTGTCCCTGTGGTGTTCCAGATGTGTCCAAAGGGGTTTCCCAATCCATGGGGAAGACCCTGACTCCTCTTTTCCCTCTTCCCAGACCGGCTCTTCTACATCTACACGTCGGGCACGACCGGGATGCCCAAGGCGGCCATCGTGGTGCACAGCAGGTGAGGGGGGGAGGTGTGGCTGTGGGGGCGTGGCCAACAGGGGTGTGGTCAGTGGGTGTAGCCAAGAGGTGTGGCCATGTGGGTGTGGTCAATGGTGTAGTCAGTGGGGGTGTGGTCAGTGGGGTGTGGCCATGGGGTGTGGCCAGAGCAGACTCCACCGGTGCCGTGCCCGCAGGTATTACCGGATCGCCGCCTTCGGCTACTACGCCTACCGGATGCGCCCCGAGGACGTGATCTACGACTGCCTGCCCCTCTACCACTCGGCAGGTGGGGCTGCTCCTGCCTCCTCCTCCTGCCTCCCCCTCCTTCCTTCTCCTTCATTCTCCTTCCTTCTCCTCCTTCCTCCTTCACCTTCCTTCCTTCCTTTCTTCCTTTCCTTCTTCTCCTTCCTTCCTCCTTCCTTTCTCCTCCTCCTTCCTGCCTTCTCCTCCTACTTCCTTCCCTCCTTCTCTCCTTCTCCTCCTCCTTTCTTCCTTCTTCCTTCCTTCTCCTTCTTCCTTCTTTCTCCTCCTCCTTCCTTCCTCCTCCTCCTCCCATCTCCTGTCCTCCCATCTCCCTTCCCTCCCTTCTCCCTCCCTCCCTTCCCTTCCCCCCAGCAGAGGCGAGGCGTTGTCCCCTCCCACCCCTGCTCCCTCCCTCTCCCCAGGATGACCGGATCCCTCCTCCGTGCTCCTTGTTTTCCAGGGAACATCATGGGGGTGGGGCAGTGCCTGATCCATGGGCTCACCGTGGTCATCAGGAAGAAGTTCTCGGCCAGTCGCTTCTGGGACGACTGTGTCAAGTATCGCTGCACGGTGAGGGAGCCATGGAATGCCTGCGGGGGGAAAAGCCTTGGAGACCCTCGGCTCCGACCCTTCCCCCTGTGCTGCCGAGGCCACCCCCGGGCCCTGTTCCCAAGGGCCACATCCACACCTCCTCCCATTTCCACCCTCCCTGACCACGGCCAATTCATTCCCACCCAGCATTCCCCCCACTCCTCCCTGGGGTCGATTTCCCCCTTTTCCCGCCCTTTTTAAGGATCACCGGAGGCCTGAGCCGTGTTTTTTTTGCTCCAGATCATTCAGTATATCGGGGAAATCTGCAGGTACCTCCTGAACCAGCCGGTCCGTGACTCCGAGAGCCGGCACCGCGTCCGGCTCGCGGTCGGCAACGGGCTCCGGCCCCACATCTGGGAGGAGTTCACCCGGCGCTTCCGGGTGAAGCAGATCGGGGAATTCTACGGAGCCACGGAATGCAACTGCAGCATCGCCAACCTGGATGGGAAGGTGAGGGCAGCACAGGAAGGGGCACCTCAGAGTCTTCCTCGTCCTCTCCCAGCGGATCACTGGGAGCTACGTTGGCAATTCGCACAAAAAATCAGGAAAAATCCTAATTTTGGGTGAATTTTTTCCAAAATAAAACAAGAGGGAACCCCCTGGAAGCGCTGACACAGAATCCCTTCAGCTTTTTGGGTTTTTTTCCCTGTCTTTTGGAAGGTGGGAGCCTGCGGGTTCAACAGCCGAATTTTGCCCAATGTTTATCCCATCCGGTTGGTGAAGGTCAACGAGGACACCATGGAGCTGATCCGGGATTCCCGGGGGCTCTGTGTCCCCTGTCGCCCAGGTGAGTGACTTGTGTTGGTCCCATAAATGTCAATGATCTCATAAATGTCAGCATCTTGAGTTGATCCTAAAAATCTTGGTGTCATCTTGTGTAGATCCCACAAGTCGGTCCCACCTTGTGTCATCCCATAACTGCCAGTGTCCCCCTGAATTGATCCCATAACTGTTGGTGTCCTGAATTGATCCCATAACTATCAGTGTCCTCCTGAATTGATCCCATAACTGTCAGTGTCCTGAATTGATCCCATACCTGTCGGTGTCTTGTGTTGACCGTAAATCCCGTCACCGCCTCGTGTCGATCCCATAAGTGTCAGTCCCGTAGATGCCCATTCCTGGCGTGGATCCCGAGGGTTTGGGGTCACTCCGGGGTCATTCCCGTTGCTGCAGGAGAGCCGGGGCTGCTGGTGGGGCAGATCAACCAGCGGGACCCTCTGCGGCGCTTCGACGGCTACGTCAGCGAGAGCGCCACGAGCAAGAAGATCGCCCACGACGTCCTGCGCAAGGGGGACCAGGCCTATCTCTCAGGTACCTCCCACCGGCATTCCCGGCTTCCCGGAGACCCAAATCCAGGATTCTCCCCCTTGAGAAACGGGGTGGGGATGCCCCCAAGGTGCTCCCGTTGGGATGGGACCGACAGCCACGAGGCGTCCTGGGATAAACCAACGGTCCTGGAACGCTGGCCAGGGATCCCGAGGTGGGTTTTTTGGTGTCTCCTGCTCTTCCCAGGGGATGTGCTGGTCATGGACGACCTGGGATACATGTACTTCCGAGACCGGAGCGGGGACACGTTCCGGTGGCGCGGGGAGAACGTCTCCACCACGGAGGTGGAGGGAGCCCTGAGCCGCATCCTCAACCAGACGGACGTGGTGGTGTACGGAGTGGGAATTCCAGGTGGGACGCCGGGATGGGCCCCCCTGGGACTGGGGAGCAACGGGAATGGTGGGCCAAGAGAGCAGATTGGTGTTGGAAATGTGGGAATTCCCATTCCCGTTGTTCCCGTTGCAGGTGTGGAGGGCAAGGCGGGCATGGCGGCCATCGCGGACCCCTCGTCCCGGCTGGACCCGGGGGGTTTGTACGAGCAGCTGACGCCGGTGCTGCCGCCCTACGCCCGGCCCATCTTCCTGCGCCTGCTGCCACACCTGGACACCACAGGTATGGGCGGGGCTGGGGCGGGGCTTAGAGAGATGGGGCGGGGCCTGGACAGATGGGGGTGTGGCCTGGAGAGAGGTGGTGTGGCCTGGAGAGAGGAGGTGTGGCCTGGAGAGATGAGGGTGTGGCCTGGACAGAGGGGGTGTGGCCTGGAGAGATGAGGGTGTGGCCTGGACAGAGGGGGGTGTGGCCTGGAGAGAGTTTTTATTTTTACGTGTTTTCTTTTTTCTTATTTTTAAATCTTAATTTTTTAGTTTTATTTTTTTATTTCTGTGTTTCTATTTTGAGTTCTTATTTTTCTGTTTGGTTTTTTTTCCCCCATTTTATTCATTTTATTTTTCGTTTTTCTTTTCCCTTTCTCCCTTTGATTCCCTTCAATCCCATTCCCAGGGACGTTCAAGCTGCAGAAGACCCGTCTCCGGGCGGAGGGTTGGGACCCCCGGCTGGTCCCCGACCGGCTCTTTGTGCTGGACCCTCAACGGGGCCGATACGTCCCCCTGGATCGGGGGATGCACCAGCGGATCTGCTCCGGGAATGCCGGGCTGTGAGCCCCGGATCCCGGGAAATCCAACGGATCTATGCCAGGAATGCCAGGCTGTGAGCCCCTGGATCCTGGGAAATCCAATGGATCTATGCCAGGAATGCTGGGTTGTCACTCCCCGGATCCCGGGAAATCCAACGGATCTGTGCCAGGAATGCCAGGCTGTGAGCCCCTGGATCCCGGGAATTCCAGCGGATCTGTGCCAGGAATGCCAGGCTGTGAGCCCCTGGATCCCGGGAAATCCAACGGATCTGTGCCAGGAATGCTGGGTTGTCACTCCCCGGATCCCGGGAAATCCAACGGATCTGTGCCAGGAATGCCAGGCTGTGAGCCCCTGGATCCCAGGAATTCCAATGGATCTGTGCCAGGAATGCCAGGCTGTGAGCCCCTGGATCCCGGGAATTCCAATGGATCTGTGCCGTGAACACCAGCCTTCCCAGGAACTGGGGGGAATTTCCAGGAAGATTTTTGAGGAAAACAGCAGAATTCCCAGGAAAACTACAACTTGGGGGGGAGTGATGGATCTTTCCAGCTCCTCCATCTCCCCCCAGAGCCGGTTCACCCCCCCACAGGCGCTGATTAACAGGGCAGCGCTAATTAGTGACTAATTAGTGACTCATTAACCTCCCTAGGGACTGTTTCCATGCTGGGGGGGCCGGCAGGAACATATTTATTGAGGGAGCCCCCCCGGATTAACCGATTTAGCCCGTTTTTAACCCGTTTGGCTGTGCCTGACCGTGAGGCCATTAAAAACCAGTGACTGTGGTGTCGTGTACTGGGAGCTGGGGGGGGGTAATGAGGGAGGGGCTGCAGGGGGTTGTGGGGGGGGGGAGGCCCATGATCCCCCTCAGCTGGGGCTTCCTCAGGGGCCGGAGTGTCCAGGGGAGGGAACGGAGCTGGGAAGGGGCTGGAGCAGCAGGAGCAGCTGAGGGAGCTGGAGGGGCTCAGCCTGGAGAAAAGGGGGCTCAGGGGGGACCTCCTGGCTCTGCAACCCCCTGACAGGAGGGTGGAGCTTGGGGGGGAGGTGTCCTCTCCCAGCTTTAGGACCAGAGGACACGGCCTTGAGCTGCACCAGGGGAGGTTTAGATTGGACATCAGGAGGAATTTGTTCAGAGAGAGAGGGATCCGACACTGGAATGGGCTGCCCAGGGAGGTGGTGGAGTCCCTGGATCTCTCTAAGAAGATACTGGATGTGGCACTCGGTGCCACGGTCTGGGTGATGAGGTGGGGTTGGGTCACAGGTTGGACTCGATGATCTCGGAGGTCTTTTCCAACCTAATTACAGAATCACAGAATCAACCAGCCCGGACCATGGCACCACATCCATCCAGGCTTTTCTTAAACACCTCCAGGGACAGTGACTCCACCACCTTCCCAGGCAGCCCCTTCCAACGTCTGATCCCTCTCTCTGTAAATAATTTCTCCCTATTGTCCAATCTAAACTTCCCCTGGTGCAGTTTAAGATTGCGATTCTATGATTGATTCTGTGATTGTGTGGGGCGGACTAGGCCCCACGTTGCTAGGCAACGCTTGACGTTTGTGACGTCATTTCCGCCTCACCTCACTCCTAGGCTCTAGGCCGGTGACGCCACTTCCGCCTTTAGCAGGTGCGGGTGTCATGGCGGCCGTGTCCGTGTTCCCGTCGTCGCGGGAGCTCGGCCCGGCACTGGCGCGGATCGTGACCGAGGCGGCGGCCGAGGCGGCGCACGGGGAGGGTGGGCGGTTCTCGCTGGGGCTCTCGGGGGGCTCCCTGGTGGAGCTGCTGGCGCGAGAGCTGCCGCCCGCCCTCAGCGCGGCCCCCGCCGCCGCCGACCCCGCGCGGTGGCTCGTGGCCTTCTGCGACGAGCGGCTGGTGCCGCCCGAGCACCCCGAGAGCACCTGCGGCGCGTACCGGGTGAGCGGGGACGGAGGTGTGGGGGGGGATGGAGCCCACCCTGACCCCCCCCCCCGGCCATGTCCCCCCACCGACCCCCCGGCCTACCCTGACTCCCCCCGGCCCGTGTCACCCCCCAGTGCCGCCCCTGTGCCCCCCCATGTCCCCCTCCTGACCCCCCCCGTGTCCCCCTCCAACCCCCTGATCCCTCTCTTGTGCCCCCCCAGGCCCAGCTGCTGCCCCGGCTGCCCCCCCCCGGCCCGCGGGTGCTGTCGGTGACCCCCGGGCTGGGCCCCGCCGCCGCCGCCAGAGACTACGGGGAGCAGCTCCGGGGAGTACGACTGGGACTGGGAGGACTGGGACCTGGGGGACTGGGACTGAGACCTGGGGGGGGGGACTGGAGGGGACTGAAGGGGGATTGGGAGGGGACTGGAGGGACTGGGAGGGGACTGAGGGTACTGGGAGGGACTGGGGGAGACTGGTGGGGACTGGAGGGACTGGGAGGCACTGGGTAAAATGGGGCAGAGGGGCATCAGGACTGACTGGAGGGGAGTTGGGAGAGCTGAGGGGAACAACAGGGTCCACAAGGGAGTCTGGGGGGGTCCAGGGGTCTGCAGGGAGTGTGTCCCCCCCCATCCTCACCCCCTGTTTCTCCTCAGGCTTTCCCGGGGCAGGAGGTTCCTGTGTTTGACCTGCTGGTGCTGGGGGTGGGCCCGGATGGACACACCTGCTCCCTGTTCCCAGGACACCCCCTGCTCCAGGTGAGCCCCCCTGGGAACCCTGTCACCCCCCCGGGGGTCTGTCACCCCCCAGACCCTGTTGCCACCCCATGGGTGTCCCTGGGGACCCTGTCACACCCCCCCGGTGTCTCTGCCCTGTTTTTGGGGTGGTTTATCTCTTCCTCCACGATTTCCCCCTTTTCCCACGTTCCCAGGAGCAGGATGAGATCGTCGCCGCCCTCAAGGACTCCCCGAAGCCGCCGGCGGCGCGGGTGACGCTGACGCTGCCGGTGCTGAACGCGGCGCGGAGCGTCCTGGTCGTGGCCGCCGGCGCCTCCAAGGCCCCCGTGCTCAAGGTGTGTCCCGTTCCCAGGGAGGCTCCCGGGATCCGGGGCTCGGGAGGGTGACGGACACCGCGTTCCCTGTCTCCCCACAGCGGATTTTGGAGGGGAAGGAGGAGCCCCCCCTCCCCGCCGCCCTCGTCCGGCCGCGCTCCGGGCGCCTGCGCTGGCTCCTGGATGAGGCGGCGGCCGCGGAGCTCAGCATTCCCACGGAAAAACACTCCGGAGTGTAGAGCTGGGGATGGATCCACGGCATTCCAGGAGCTGGGTGTCCCCCTGGGAATCCACCCCCCATTTTAGAGCCAGAGATGAGTCCTGGTCACATTCCAGAGCTGAGTATTCCCACGGAGAAACACTCTGGGTCGTAGAGGCAGTGCTGGATCCATGACATTCCAGGCAGGAATAGGGAATCCCAAAACGTGGGATTTTTTACTCTTTTTTGGGATCAAACGGTGCTTTGCCGAGCTTTCCATGGAATAATTCCTTAGATTTGCTGGGGGTTGGAATCATGTGCGGGGATGGAATGATTTTGTGCTGGAGCGTTTGGAATCCACGTGGGAACTGGGATGGAGGGACTGGGAGGGAGGAATGGGGGGGAAATGGGCTGGAATGAGTGGATTTGAGTCTGACATTCCAGACAGCCCAGGAGCTGAGTATTCCCAGTATTCCCAAACACTGCAGAGCATAGAGCTGGTGCTGGATCCATGACATTTCAGGCAGGGAATAGGGAATCCCACGGGCTGTGCCCCAAAACATGGGATTTTGGACTGTTTTTGGGAACAAACAGTGCTTTGCTGAGTGTGAATTTCCGTGTCAGAATTCCTTGGATTTGGGGGGATCCGGGTGGGAATCACAAACAGGGATGGGATTGTTTTGTGCTGGAGGGTTTGGAATCCGGTTGGGAACTGGGATGGAGGGACTGGGGGGGGCTGGGATGGACTGGGAGGGGGGTGGGATGGACTGGGAGGGTTGGGATGGATTAGGGGGGGATGGAATGGATTAGAAGGGGCTGGGATGGACTGGGAAGAGCTGGAATGGACTGGAGTGGGAGCACCAGAATGGACTGGGGTGGAGTGGGAGCTCTGGGGTGGACTGGGAAGGGCTGGGATGGACCTGGGGGGTTGAGATGGACTGGGATGAACTGGGAGAGGGATGGGAAGGCTGGAATGGACCTGGGGGGTTGGGATGGACTGGGATGAACTGGGAGAGGGATGGGAAGGGCTGGAATGGACTGGGAGGGGGCTGGGATGGAGGGAAAATGGGCTGAACGTGGTGGATTTTGGTCGAGCAGAAGCCGCGGCCCCTCCCGGCGGTGCCGCCTCCTTCCCTCTGGAATTCTCTCCACAGAAAAGAGCCTTTAATTCCTGCGGCGGCTGCTGCCAAAGCCCCGCCCCTCTCCCGAAAAAACCTCATCCCCAAAACTTTCCATCTGCCACAATCCCTCTCTGTGTCACTCCCTCACCCTCCTCCAGCTGCTTCCCAGAATATTCCTCTTTATTCCCTGTTTGTTCCCATTTGTTTGACTTTATTCCCATGTCTTTGCTGCTCCTCCCAGAGCTCTGGGTGGATCTACCCCCTCCATACCAAATCCCGGGACTTTTTTGGGATAAAACAGGCTCTGAGGGCCTGATTTTTGGAAAGCTTTCCCCAATTCCCATCAATCCCAGCCCCACTTCCCCCTCAGGAGCTGCTGTGGAGCTTCGTGTTTAGCTGGAGGGAATGAAGGGGGGCAGGGATGAGGGGCTGGGATGTTCCCAGCTGGAATTCTTTGCTGCCTTGGCACAAATTCCAGGGGTTTTTTTATCCTCTGAGCAGCGATTCCCATGTTTGTCCAGCGGGGCTCCTTCCCAGCTGTTCCCATGGAGCCGTTCCAGCATCCTGAGGTTCAGCTGCTTCTTTTCCTGGCGGTTTTCCTTCCCTTCCTCCTCCCGGAGCTCTCAGAGGGAAAATCGGGATGTTTTCCATGAAAGACACCCCCTGAACTTGTTTTCCAGCTGGAAAACACCCCCCCCCAACATCCCCCCCTCTCTCCATCCCCCCCACTTTCCATCCCCCCCCTCTCTCCATCTCCATCCCCCCCCTCGCCTCCCCCCCTCTCCCTCCCATCCCCCCCTCTCGCCATCCCCCCGCTCTCCATCCCCCCCTCTTCCATCCCTCCCCCCCGCTACATCACCCCCTCTCCACATCCACCCCGCTCCCATCCCGCCCCTCCCCCCTCTCTCCATCCCCCCCTCTCTCCATCCCCCCCCAGCTCCATCCCCCCCACTCGCCATCCACCCCTCTCTCCATCCCCACACCCCCACCCAAACCCCACCCCCAACACCACAAACACACCACCCAACACAAAACACCCCAACACCCACCAACAACCCCCCCCTCCTCATCACCCCACCTCTCCATCCCCCCCTCTCTCCATCCCCCCCTCTCCCCATCCCGTCGGGTTTTCCCGGGGGATGAACCCCCCGCGGGGGCTGGGGGCGTGTCCCAGGGGAGGGGGCGTGTCCCGGGGTTGGGGGCGTGTCCCAGGGGAGGGGGCGTGTCCCAGGGGAGGGGGCGTGTCCAGCGCTCGGGCCGTGAGGGAGGAGGGGGGCGGCCCAAGATGGCGGCGCGGCCGTGGCCGCTCGCGCTGCTGCTGCTGCCGCTGCTGCTGCCGGGGCCGGGCCCGGGGGGCTCCGGGGGGCCCGGGGGGCTCCTCGGCTTCGGGCCCGGCCCCGCCGCCGCCTATTTCCCCGAGGAGCGCTGGAACCCCGAGTCGCCGCTGCGGCCGCCGCGCGTGGCCGTGGCGCTGCTGGCGCGGAACGCGGCCCACGCGCTGCCCCTCGTGCTGGGGGGGCTCGAGAGGCTGCGGCACCCCAAGGACAGGATGGCGCTCTGGTGGGTCTGGGGGGGCCTGGGGACACCGTGGGGACACGGGACCCCAAGGACAGGATGGCGCTCTGGTGGGTCTGGGGGGGCCTGGGGACACCGTGGGGACACGGGACCCCCCGTGTGTGACCCCCCCCGTGTGACCCCCCCGTGTCCCCCCAGGGTGGCCGTGGATCACAGCGTGGACAACACGTCGGCCCTGCTGCGGGAGTGGCTGGGCCGGGTCCGGGGGCTCTACCACCGGGTGGAGTGGAGGCACCAGGAGGAGCCACGGTCAGGGATGGGGGAGCTCGGGGGGCCCCGGGGGGGCTCAGAGGGAGCTCTGGGGGTCCAGAGGGTCCCCTTGGGCTGGGGGTGCATCCCTGTGAACGTCCAGGCTTAGGGGGGTCCCCATGAATATCCAGGTTTTGGGGGATCCCCATGGGCTGGGGGTGCCCAAATTTGGGGAGGGGTGTCCCTGTGATTTTCCCGGTTTTTGGAGGGTCTCCCTGGGCTGTGTGTCCCCTCTCGGGGTGTCCCCAGGCCGTGGGTGGGTGCTGGGGGGTCTCAGCCTGCCCCCCACACTCCCCCAGGTCGTACCCTGATGAGGAGGGTCCCAAACACTGGAGCCCCTCCCGCTACGAGCACGTGATGAGGCTGCGCCAGGAGGCCCTCGAGGCTGCCCGGGCCATGTGGGCCGACTACCTGCTGGTAGGGGGGGTCCCGAATTGGGGGGGCTTGGGGGTCTCCACACTGGGGGGTGGCCCTAGGAGAGTCCCCCCACTGACCCCGGGGTGCCCTGGGGGTCCCATGGGGTGCCCCCCTGACCCCGGGGGTCTCAGGGGGTGCCCCCTGACCCCGTGCCCCCCGTGCCCCCAGTTCCTGGACGCCGACAACGTGCTGACGAACCCGGACACGCTGGGGCTGCTGATGGCCGAGAACAGAACCGTGGTGGCCCCGATGCTCGACTCCCGCGCCGCCTACTCCAACTTCTGGTGTGGGATGACCCCCCAGGTGAGGAGGGGCCCCCCAGGTGAGGAGGGACCCCCCAGGTGAGGAGGGACTCGTGGGGGAGGAGGGACCCTGGGGAAGGGAGACACCCCCCAGGTAAGATTTGGGACCCGGTGTTGTTCCTGGTCCCATTCCCTGTTCCCAATATCGTTCCTTCTTCCCAGTGTCATTCCTGGTGCCATTCCCGTTCCCAGGGCTATCACTGCCGCACGCCCACGTACCTGCCCTGTTCCCAGTGTAATTCCTATTCCCATTCCCAGGGTTATTCCCATTCCTATTCCCATTCCCAGGGTTATTCCCATTCCTATTCCCATTCCCAGGGTTATTCCTATTCCCATTCCCAGTGTTATTCCTATTCTCATTCCAGGGCTATTCCCATTCCTATTCCCATTCCCAGGGTTATTCCCATTCCTATTCCCATTCCCAGGGTTATTCCTATTCCCATTCCCAGTGTTATTCCTATTCTCATTCCAGGGTTATTCCCATTCCTATTCCCATTCCAGGGTTATTCCCATTCCTATTCCCATTCCCAGGGTTATTCCCATTCCTGTTCCCATTCCCAGGGTTATTCCCATTCCTGTTCCCATTCCCAGGGTTATTCCTATTCCCATTCCCAGGGTTATTCCTATTCCCATTCCAGGGTTATTCCCATTCCTGTTCCCATTCCCAGGATTATTCCTATTCCCATTCCCAGGGTTATTCCCATTCCTATTCCCATTCCCAGGGTTATTCCCATTCCTATTCCCATTCCAGGGTTATTCCCATTCCTGTTCCCATTCCCAGGGTTATTCCTGTTCCCATTCCAGGGTTATTCCCATTCCTATTCCCATTCCCAGGGTTATTCCCATTCCTATTCCCATTCCCAGGGTTATTCCCATTCCTATTCCCATTCCAGGGTTATTCCCATTCCTGTTCCCATTCCCAGGGTTATTCCTATTCCCATTCCCAGGGTTATTCCCATTCCCATTCCCAGGGTTATTCCCATTCCCATTCCCATTCCAGGGTTATTCCCATTCCTATTCCCATTCCCAGGGTTATTCCCATTCCTATTCCCATTCCCAGGGTTATTCCCATTCCTATTCCATTCCCAGGGTTATTCCCATTCCTATTCCCATTCCAGGGTGAATTCCAATTCCTGATTCCCATTCCCAGGGTTATTAAAACCCAAATTAACCTACGCCGCACCCCCGCGGACCTGCCCCATTCCCAGGGTTATTCCTGTCCCAATTCCCAGGGCTATTACCGCCGCCCCCCCGCGTACCTGCCCCTGCGCCGGCGGGAGCGCCGCGGCTGCTTCGCGGTGCCGATGGTGCACTCGACGTTCCTGCTGGATCTGCGCCGGGAGCGCTCGGGGGGTCTCGCCTTCCACCCGCCCCCCCCCGGCTACGGCGGCGCCTTCGACGACATCATCGTGTTCGCCTTCGCCTGCCGGCACGCGGGTCAGCGGGAATGGGATGGGATGGATGGGATGGGATGGGATGGGATGGGATGGGATGGG
>NW_024105176.1:42203-58912 GCF_003945595.2 Pipra filicauda
TGGGATGGGATGGGATGGGGGGTCAGCGGGTCAGTGGGGCTGGGATGGGTTTAGGATGGGATTTGCCTGGATTTGGGGTGGGATTTGCGTGGATTTGGGCTGGACTCGACGTCAGGCTGTGCTTGACTTCAGTCCCTTGAGCCCAGCTCGGGGTGGGCTCAGCTTTGTGCCAGCTTTGGCTTTGGGTGCCCCCCTATTCCTGTTCCCATCCCCATTCCTGGCGTGAGCCCCTGATTCCCATTCCAGGGGTGACCCCCATCCTCCTCCTGATCCCATTCCAGGAGTGACACCCCCTGTTCCCATCCCCATTCCTGGGGTGCCCTCCCATTCCTGATCCCGATCCCATTCCAGGGGTTCAGATGTTCGTCAGTAACCGGGAGGTGTTTGTTGGGTTCCTGAGCCCATCCCAATCCCATTCCTGATCCCGATCCCAATCCAGGGGTTCAGATGTTCGTCAGTAACCGGGAGGTGTTTGTTGGGTTCCTGAGCCCATCCCATCCCATTCCTGATCCCGATCCCAATCCAGGGGTTCAGATGTTCGTCAGTAACCGGGAGGTGTTTGTTGGGTTCCTGAGCCCATCCCAATCCCATTCCTGATCCCGATCCCATTCCAGGGGTTCAGATGTTCGTCAGTAACCGGGAGGTGTTCGGGTTCCTGCCGGTCCCGCTGCGCTCCCACAGCTCCCTGCGGGACGAGGCCGACAACTTCCTGCACGTCCAGCTGGAGATCATGGGTGAGGGGCGGGATCCACACGGATCCGGGGCCTTGGGAGCCTGGCATGGAATGGGGGAACCCCATGGAGTCACCCCCAGACTCCTGGGATGGGAAATTGGGCATTGGGAATGTCCCACCCAGGCTCAGGGATTCATTCCTGGTGGGATGGGGATATTTGGGATTGGGAATGTCCCCTCCAGGCTCCGGGGTTGATTCCCAGTGGGATTCTCCCATTCCCAGTGAAGCTCCCTCCGGCCGAGCCCTCCCCCCACGTGTGGGTGCCCCCCAAGGTCTCCGACAAGATGGGCTTTGATGAGGTGAGTGTGGCATTCCCTCGGGATTTCGGGATGGGATCCCTCTTCCCTTTCGGATTTGGGGTCATTTTCCCCCCTTCCCTTCCGAATTTTGGCTTGTTTTCCCACTTTTCTGCTGGATGTTGCTCCCCTCCCCTCTGGATTCCAGTTGGATTACCCCATTCCCCACTGGATTTTGGGTGGTTTTCCCACTTTTCCTCTGGATTTTGGGTGGATTATCCCACTCCCCTCCTGACTTTGGGTGGTTTATCCCATTCCCCTGTGGATTTTGGGTGGATTCTCCCATTCCCATTGGGATTTGGGTGGATATTCCGAAATTCCCCCCTCTCCCAGGTGTTCCTGATCAACCTGCAGCGCCGCTCCGACCGCCGGGCGCGGATGCTCCGGACGCTCCAGGAGCAGGGAATTTCCTGCAAACTGGTGGAGGCCGTGGACGGTCGGTGAGTTTGGGGGTCCCGGGGGGGTCTCCAGGGGGAATCTTTCCCAAGGGATCCCCCTCTGGAAGCCTCCCTGGCTCCGCAGGGCCCTGAACAGCAGCGAGGTGGAGGCGCTGGGGATCCGGATGCTCCCGGGATACCGGGACCCCTTCCACGGGCGGCCCCTCACCCGGGGGGAGGTGGGCTGCTTCCTCAGCCACTTCCGCGTCTGGCAGGAGGTGAGGGGGGTCTGGGGGGTCCTGGGGGGGTCTGGGTCTCAGCGGGGCTCCGGGGGGGCTCCTGGGGGTATCCAGGGAATTGAGAGGGGCAGGCAGGGGGGAGCTGAGCTGCTTCCTCAGCCACTGCCGGGTCTGGCAGGAGGTGAGGGGGGTCTGGGGAGTCCTGGGGGGATCCGGGGGGTCTGGGGATGATCCAGGGGGGTCCGGGACTGCCAGGGAATGCAGGGAACGGGGGGGCAGGCAGGGGGGAGCTGAGCTGACTCCCGGGATGGGGATCATTCCCAGATCTCGGCGCGGGGGCTGCGCAAGTCCTTGGTGTTCGAGGACGATTTGCGCTTCGAGATCTTCTTCCGCCGGCGCCTCACGGAGCTCATGGAGGAGCTGGAGGAGGCCGGGACGCCCTGGGACCTCATGTGAGTCTGAGGCCTTCATCCCCCTCCTCATCCTCATCCCAACCCCTGGGACCTCATGTGAGTCTGAGGCCTTCATCCCCCTCCTCATCCTCATCCCAACCCCTGGGACCTCATGTGAGTCTGGGGCCTTCATCCTCATCTTCATCCCCCCCTTCCTCCCCCTCATCCCCCTCCCACCCTTCCTCCCCTCATCCCCCTCCCACCCTTCCTCCCCTCATCCCTCTCCTCCTCCTCCTCCCTCAGTTACCTGGGCCGGAAGCGGCTGCACCCGGAGCGCCCGGAGCGCCCCGTTCCCGGTGTCCGGAACCTGGTGGAGGCGGGATATTCCTACTGGACGCTGGGATACGCCCTGTCCCTGAGCGGGGCCAGGAAGCTGCTGGAGGCGGAACCCCTGGGAAAGATGATCCCGGTGGATGAATTCCTGCCCGTCATGTTCGACCGGCACCCGCTGTGAGGGACTCGGGATACAGGGACGTGGGATGTGGGATACAGGGACACGGGAGGGACATGGGGATCCGGACGCTCCCGGGATACTGGGACCCCTTCCATGGAGGGATAAGGGAGGGACACGGGATCCTGTTTTCTCTCCCCTCCAGCTTCTCCCAGCACTTCTCCGGTGGTTTTCTGGGATTTCTCACCCTTTCCCCCTCATTTTCTCTGTATTTCTCACCCTTTCCTCTCATTCCTCAGATTTCTCACCCTTTTTCCCTGATTCCCCCCCAGCTCTGACTATTCCCGGCACTTCCCCCGCCGGGATCTCGTGGCCTTTTCCGCGGAGCCGCTGCTGCTCTTCCCGACGCACTACACGGGGGACGCGGGATACGTGAGCGACACCGAGACCCCCACGCTCTGGGACGAGTCCCCCTGGCCCGGGGGGATCACGATCCCGCGGGAATCCCGGGAATCCCGGAACTCCGACCTGCTCCGGGACAGCCCCGCCCGCGACGAGCTCTGAGACTCTTTCACTTGGAATTCCCTGGAATTCCAGGTGACACCCGAGACCACCCCCCCTCCCAGGGGCTGGGAGGGGGAGCAGATCCTGCGGGAATCCTGGAATTCTGACCCGATCCAGGACAGCCCCGCCCAAGGATGAGTGCTGAGGTCCCGGGAATGCCGGGAATTCCAGGGCTCCGGACACCCCCAGTAAAATTTATTTTTATTTTTATTTCTATCCATCAAGTTTTCTTTTTTTTTGGTGGGGGGAGAATCCTCACCTCTCCCCCATCCTCCGCCCCAGATGTTCTCCCCCTTGGAATTCCCGAATTAGGGATCTTGGGATGGTCCCTCAAAGTCCTGGAGGAATTTCTGGCGGAGGAAAATGAAGGGACACCCCCCCCCCCCCAAAATCTCCATTTGGGGGGTGTGACCCCCCCCCCATTGGAATACCCCCCTGAAATTCCCAAATTAGGGATCCTGGGATGGTCACTTGAGGTTCTGGGGGGAGGGAAACTGAGGCAGGACCCCCCCGAGCTCAAGTCTGGGGGGGCTCCCAGTGGGCTGGGGGGGGGCAGTTTGGGGGGGATTTTCGGATGGCTTTTTGGGGTTTTTTTGGGGGGGGTTGTATTTTGGGGGGTCCCAGGGGTGTTTTTGGGGGTCCCGGGGGTGTTTTTGGGGTCACAGCTCGTCGTGCTCGTCGTGGGGGGCGGGGGGCTCCCTGCAGGCCGCGGGGGTCTCCAGCTCCAGCAGGTACTCGCAGCGACTCGGCTCCGTGGCCGCCACCAGCGCCGTGTCCGTGCCACACATCAGCCTCACCTGGGGGGCACGGGGGTCAGGGGGGCACGGGGGGGGAGGGGAGCACCCGGGGGGCACTCCCAGGGCATCACAGGGGACAGGGACAGCCCCCTCCCGGGTGACCCCAAGGGACAGGGGCACCACCCCAAAAGGACATGGACCCCCCTCAAGGGGACATGGGGCACCCCAAGGGACAGGGACACCCCCAAAGGGGACCCCCAGGGGACAGGGACACCACCCCAGGGGATGAGGGGCTCAGGGGGGTCAGAGATGTTTTGGGGGGCTTGGGGGGGGGGTGTCAGGGATGTTTTGGGGTCCCCTCTCACCGTGGTGGCCCGGTTGGGGCCCTGCCAGCACCCCATGCCCTGCTCGTACTTGTGGGCGCTGAACTTGTCGCCTTCGGGGCCGGCCCAGGAGCCCCAGGTCCTGTTTTGGGGGGGGTTGCACAGAAGGGGGTCAGGTCAGCTCGGGGGGGACACAGGGAACCCCCCCGGGGGGGTTTGGGGAGGAGTCTCTCACCCCAGGTTGGTCTCAGAGCCGCCGTTTTTGGGCCTCTGGGTGACGCGGTGGAAGGGGCACAGGCGGTAAACGTACCTGGGGGGGCACGGGGGGACTTGGGGGGGGACACGAATCCCCTCTGCCCCCCCAGGACTCTCCAAATCCTCTCAGCCCCCCAGGACCCCCCCACTGTCCCCCAAAAGTCCCTTGTCACCCCCCCAGATTCTTTCCCACCTCCCCCAGGACCCCCTCTGTGTCCCCCAGGACCCCCCAAGCCCCTCCATGTCCTTGTCCCCCCCCAGACCCTTTCCTGCCCCCCAGGACGCCCCCAGTGTCCCCTGGCCCGAACCCCCCCCCCTACCCCTGGTGTCACCACAATGGTCACTGATGTCCCCCCAGTTTGACCCCCAAAACCCACCCCAGTGTCCCCCAAGACCTCTCATCAGCCCCCCGACCCTCTCCCTGTCCCCTTTGAGCCCCCCCTGACCCAAATGACTCCCCAAAGCCACCCCCAGAGACCCCCCCCTCACTTGAAAATTCCCAGTTCCCAGCACTGGTTGTACTGGTATGAGACCCCCCCCCACAGCCCCCATTATTGCCCCCCCTGAGCCCCTCAGTGACCGCCCCCCACGACCCCCCCTGAGCCCCCCAGGACCCCCCGTCGGACCCCGAGGCCCCCCCTCACTCGCTGGTGCTCAGCTCGTAGCACTGGTTGTACAGGTACGAGAACTCGCCCTCGGGGCCGAAATCAAACCCCAATTCCTGTTCCAGGGCCCTGGGAGGGAGGAAAGGGGGGGGTCAGGGGGGTCCCCAAAACCCCCCTAAATGCCCCCAGAGCCCCCCAACCCCCCCAGACCTCAAAATCCCACCAAACTCCCCCTCAGCCCCAGAGAAACTGAGGGTGGGGGCAAAGGAGGTCGTTTTCCCCCTCACCCCAAAAGGGTTTTTGGGGTGTGTCCCCAGAGGTTTTAGGGTCACCCACAGGTTTTTAGGGTCGTCCTCCTCATGTTTTGGGGTCCCCCCCCATGTTTTAGGGTGCCTGCCCCAGTTTTAGGGTCCCCCCCGTTTTTTGAGGTTCCCTGACAGGTTTCTGGGGTTCCTGACAGGTTTTTGGGGTGTCCCCCCCCGTACTTGATCCCGTCCTCCGCCTCCTTCAGCGCCCGCTCGGCCTCGGCCAGCTCGTCCCGGGCCCGTTGGGCAGCTGGGGGGGACAGGGGGGTCAGGGGGGTCCCCAAAACTGGGACCACCCCCCTGGGGGGGACAGAGAGGGACCAGCCCTCTCAGCCCCCCAAAACCCCCAGTTCCCCCTCCCCAAACCCCCCAAGTCCCATCCAGGACCCCCCAAACCCACCCAGACCCCCAAACCCCCAGTTCCCCCTCCCTGAACCCCCCCTGGATGCTCAGAACCCCCAGGACCCCACAAAGCCCCAGTTCCCCCTCCCCAAACATTCCCAGACCTCCCCCGGGACCCCCCAGGTCCCCTCAGGACCCCCCCACGCCACCCCAGGACCCCCCAAAGCCCCAGTTCCCCCTCCCCAAACACCCCCAGGCCCCTCCCAATGCCCCCCACGAGCCCCCAGAATGCCCCAGGCCCCCCCAAACCCACCCCAGACCCCTCCAAACCCTCAGTTCCCCCTTCCCAAGGCCCCCCCCCAGACCCCCGAACCGCCCCCCACCATCAATGAGGGCCTGGGTGGCCTCATCGTAGGGGGGCTCCTCCTCGGGGGGCTCCTCCTCGGGGGGCTCCTTCCCCTCCTGGGGCTGTGGGGGGGGCACCTGGGGGCAGGGGGGAGGTCACAGGGGGGGTCCCAAACCCCCCCCAGCCCCCCAAAACTGGGGTAGCGGGTGGGGAGGCCCCAAAATTGGGGTATTGGGACCACCCCCCCCACAAATTGGGGTCCAGAAACGTCCAAAATTGGGGTCTGGGGACACCCCTCCCCAAAATTAAGGTTCAGGGAACCCCCTCAAAAATGGGGTCCAGGGATGCCCAAAATTGGGGTCCATGGACTCTCCCTCCCGAAAATGGGGATCAGGGACCCTCCACCCCCAAAATTGGGGTCCAGGGACCCCCAAAACTGGGGTCCAGGGTCCCCCCCACCTTGAGTTCCTCGTCAGGACCTTCCTCCTCCTCCTCCTCGTCTTCCTCCTCTTCCGGCTCTTCCTCTTCCTCCTCCTCCCGGGGGGGGGTCTCGTCCAGGGGGGGCTCGGGGGGGGTTTGGGGGGGCTCAGCTTGGCCCTGGGGTGAGGGGGGCGGGTCAGAGCCCCCAGATTTTGGGGTCCCAACCCCCCCCACCAAGTTCAGGGACCCACCCAAGTTCAGGGACCCACTCAAGTTCTGGGAACCCCCCCCCCCCCAAAGTTCCACAAAATTCAGGGACCCCCCCCAAGTTTTGGGGGACCCCCCACTCTGGGGCTCCCCCAAGTTATGGAGACCCCCCCAAGCCGCCCAAATTTGGGGGGGCCCCCCAAACCCACCCGTGGCCGGAGCCGCTCCCGGACGCTCTCCCAGATCCTCTCCCGGAATGTTCCAGAATCCACGGCCCCCCCGGGCCCCAGCAATGCCTGGGGGGTTCAGGGGGGTCAGGGGGGGTCGGAGTCACCCCCCAGGGGTCCCCCCAAATTCGGGGGAGGGGCTTTGGGGGGTTTTTGGGGGGGTCCCACCTCAGCCTCGGCCTCTGAGAAGGTGCCGTCACCGTCGGGGTCCAGCTCGGGGTGGGCCTGGAGCTCGGCCCCTGTCAGCCTGTGGGGGCCAGGGGGGATCAGGGGGGACCCCCAAACCCGCTGGGACTCCCCCAAACTCTCCTGGGACCCCCAAGCTTCCCCAGGACCTCCCTAAATCCCCCCCCAAACTCCCCCAGGACGCCCAAGACTCCCAAATTTCCCACTCCCATCGGGCTCCAGCTCAGAGCTCAACCCCCACCAGCCTGTGGGGGCATGGGGGGGGTCAGGGGGGCCCCCAAACCCTCTGGGACCCCCTGGACCCCCTGAAGCCCCCCAGACCCACCGTCCGTCCCCGTCCGTGTCCAGCTCGGCGAAGGCTTCGGCCGCTCGAGCCTCGTCCTGCGCTGCCGCCGCCGCCGCCCTTTGCTCTTTTGGGGGGCACACCCCGATTTGGGGGGTCAGGGACCCCCCTGGGGGGACACAGCGGTCCAAGGGACCCCCAAATCCACCCGGGGGGACAGATGTCTGAGGACCCCCCGAAATCCACCCCCAAGTGTCTCCCTCCCAGGAAACCATGGGATTGGCACCCACAGGGACCCCAAACCCTTCAAACCCTCCTGAGCCCCCTTCAAACCCCTCCACAGCTCCAAATTCCTACCTACCCCAAAAACCTCCAGGCCCCCCCTATGCTCCCTGTACCCCCAGACCCCCCCGACCCCCCTTTACTCCCCAAAGCCCCCCAGATCTCCCCTTACCCCCCCAAAGTCCCCCTTACCCCCACTTCCTGCAGTGCTCCCCTCTCACCACCAATTCAGGTCCCCCCACGACCCCCTCCGTTACCCCACACCCCCAATCCCTCCAGGCTCCCCCAAGCCCCACAAGCCCCCCAGACCCCCCCCGAAGCCCCCCTTACCCCCCCATTTCCTGCGGTGCTCCCCCCTGGCCGCCCGTTCGGGGCCTTCCGCCGCCTCCTTGGCCGCCCGGAGGGTCCCCACGCGCTGCTCCAGCTCCTTCCGGGACTCCTGCAGCCCCCCCAGCCGGGCCTGGATGGGGAGAGACCCCCAAAATTAACCTACAGACCCCCCTGGAGACCCCCAGACCCCCAAAATCACCCACAGCCCACCCAGAACCACCCCAGCCAGGCCTGGGTGGGGACACCAAAAATCCCCAATATCCCCCCAAAACCCCCCCCAAACCCCTCTGTGACCCCCCCAAGCCCCCCTGCGCCCACCTGCTTGTCCCTCCTGCCCTCGGCCGCCTCCTGCACCAGCCGCTGCCGCAGCACGAAGCCCTCGCGGGCCAGGGCGGCCAAACGCTGCCGGGCCTCGCGCTCCCGCCGGCCCCGCTCCCTGCGGGGACCCCAAAATCAGGGGGGGCACCCCCACATCGGGGACACCCCCCTCAGACAGCCCCAGTGCCCCACAGTCAGTCCCAGTTACCCCCAGTGCCCCCCAGCCTGGCTGGGCCTCGCGCTCCCGCCGGCCCCGCTCCCTGCGGGGACCCCAAAATCAGGGGGGGCACCCCCACATCGGGGACACCCCCCAGAGCCACCGCCAGTCACTCCCAGTCACTCCCAGTAATCTCCCAACCCCGTCGGGCCTCGTGTTCCCACCCCAGTGTCCCCCAGTCCCTCCCAGTTCCCCCCCAGTCCCTCCCAGTCCCCACCAGTCCCTCCCAGTGTCCCCCAGTCCCACCTGCACGTGTTCTCACACCCGGCCCCACTGTCCCACTCGTCGGTGCCATCGCAGCAATCTGGGGGGGCAGAGGGGGGGTTCAGCACCTTTGGGGACCCCCTGACCCCCCCAGACCCCACCAGTGACCCCCAAAACCCCCCAGGACCCCCCACCCACCCCCTGGGACCCTCAAACCTCCCCCCAAAGCCCCAATTCCTTCCTCCATGTCCCCCCAGGGACCTTCCCGTTCCCTCTGGGGGAGTCCCAATCCCCCTGAGCGCCCCCCAGACCCCCCCAGTGACACCCAGACCCCCCCCGGACCCCCCCGGGCCCCCCAGACCCACCACAGACTCCGTCGTTGACGTGGGCTGCGGGGATGGTGCGGGGCCGGTGCCCGGCGTTGGTGCAGTGGAAGCGCCCGTTGGGGCAGGCGGGGGTCCCTGGGGGGGTTTGGGGGGTTAAACACCCCCTGACCCCCCCAGGGGGGTGTTGGGAGAGAGATTGGAGACCCCTCCCAAAATCTGAGGGGGCAGGAAGGTCCCCAAGGGGCTTTGGGGAGAGGTTTTGGGGTCCCAAAGAGTCAGGGAAGGTCTCTGAGGGGGTCCTTGGGGGGGTCCTGGGGTGTCTGGGGGGTGTCCGGGGGTCCTTGGGGGTCCCAAGGGTCCCAGTGGGTGCAGGGTGTTTGGGGCTGGTTTCTGGGGGTCCCAGAGGGTGGGGGCTGTTTGAGGGGGTCCCTGGGGGTCCCAGTGGGAGGGAGGTGATTGAGGGGGTCATGGGGGGTCCTGGAGGTCTCACCAGGCTCATCAGACCCCTCCCCACAGTCGCTTCTGGGGGTCTCTGAGGGCCCCAGCAGGTGGGAGATGTCAGGGGGGGTTTCTGGGGGTCCCAGAGGGTGAGGGCTGTTTGGGGGGGTCCCTGGGGGTCCCAGTGGGTTTGGGGTGCCGGGGTCTCACCAGGCTCGTCAGAGCCGTCCCCGCAGTCGCAGTAGTCGTCGTTGACCCAGGAGAAGTCGACGGTGGCGGAGCCGTCGAGGCACCGGAACGGCCTCGAGGGGTCGTAGAACGGCAGATCTGGGGGGCACGGGGGGGTCAGGGGGGGTCCAGGGGCATGGGGGGGTCAAGGAGGTCTGGGGGGCACGGGGGGGTCAAGGAGGTCTGGGGGGCACGGGGGGGTCAGGGGGGTCAGGGGGGCACGGGGTGGGTCAGGGGGGGCCAGGGCACGGGGGGAGTCGGGGGGGTCCGGGGGGCACGGGGGGCGGGCACGGGGGGTCACAGGAGGTCTGGGGGGCTGGGGGGTCCGGGGGTCTGGGGCCCGGGGTGTCCCGGGGGGTTCCAGGGGGCACGGGGGGTCAGGGGGGTCCGTGAGGCACGGGGGGGTCAATGAGGTCTGGGGGGCATTGGCGGGGTCAAGGTGGTCTGGGGGCACGGGGGGGTCAGGGGGGTCCAGGGGGCACGGGGGGGTCAGGGGGGGTCCGGGGGGCACGGGGGGGTCCAGGGGGCTGGGTGGGTTGGGAGGGGGGTCAGGGGGGACATTTAGGGGTTGTAGGGGGTCCTGGGGGATTTGAGGGAGGTTTGAGGGGGGGGTTTAAGGTGGGCTTAGAGGGGGCTCGGGGGGTATTTGAGATGTTTCTGGGGGTCTCACTCACTGGTGAGGACCACCCCCGGGGCCATGTCCCCATCACCTCAGGGGGGCCGGGGGGGAGTTGGGGGTTCAGGGTTGGTTTGGGGGTTCAGGGTTGGTCTGAGGGCTCAGGAGGGGCTCAGGGGGGTTTAGGGGTCTCAGGGGGTCCCACTCACTGGTCAGGGCCACCCCCCGGGGCCGTGTCACCGTCACCTCGGGGGGGCCGGGCAGGGCCGGGGGCAGCAGCAGCAGCAGCAGCAGCAGCAGGGGGGGAAGGGGCACCATGGCAGGGCTGGGGGGACACGCAAAATTGAGAGACCCCCCAGAGACCCCTGGGCACCCCCAGACCCTCCCAGGCCCCCCCCAAATCCCCCATATCCTTCTATAGATCATCCCAGACCCCCCAAATGCCCCTCGGATCCCCCTTCAGACCCCTCCAGACACCCCATAGACCCGCCCAAAGCCCCCCAGGCCCCCTTTAGACCCCCCAAGACCTCCCTGATCCCCATAGACCCCCCCTCAGATCCTCCTTTAGACTCTCCCAGACCCCCTATAAATCCCCCCACATCCTCCCATAGACCCCCCCATAAACCCCCCCCAAATCCCCCCTACATCCTCTTGTAGAGACCTCCCCCAGACTCTTACAGACCCCCCCATCTCCCTTTAGAACCCCCAGACCCCCATAAATCCCCCCAATATCCTCCTATAAAACTCCCCAGACCCTCATGGACCACCCCATCCCCCTTTAGACGCCCCCAGACCCCCTATAGATGCTCACAGACCCTCTCAGACCTCCCAGATTCGCCCCCTGGACCCTCCCAGCCCCCCCAGAGACCCCCGACCGACCCTTCAGACCCCTCAAATCCTCCCCAGGTCCCCTCTAGACCTCCCCGATCGCCTCTAGATCCCCTCAGAACCCTCTCATATGCTCCCTTAGACCCTTCAGACCCCCCCAACCCCCTCAGATCCCCCAAATTTCCCCCCGGGACCCCCCAAACCCCCCGCCCGGTACCGGGTCGGGCCTCGCGCGCTCGGGGCCCCACGGCGGAACCGGAACTGGGCGGAGGCGGAACTTCCGGTTTATAGTCTCCGCCGTCCTCCTATGGCGGCCTCCATTTTGGAAGTAGTGGCGCCCGGACTTGCTCTGTGGGCGACGCCATCTTGGGTGTGGCGTCTCAGCCAATCAGCGCCCGAGCGTCGCGTTGTCACGGCGACGAAGGGCGGGGCCGATCGGGGCCGGAGCCGGGGCGGCACGTGCTGAAGGGGGGGCGGGATTTTGGGGAATTTTGGGGGGCTCGGGGGGGGGCCAGGCGGTCCTGAGAGAGTCACGGGGTCCTGAGGGGGATTTGGCGGGTCTTAAGCGGAATTTGAGGGGTCTTGGGGGGAGGTGTCCCAGGGAGGGATTTAGAGGGTCTTTGGGGAGAATTTGGGGGTCCCGAGGGAGATTTGAGGGTCCTAGGGGGGATTTTAGGGGGGGTCCACGCGGGGGTTTGGGAGATCCCGGGGGAATTTGGTGGGTCCTGGAGGAGGGGGGGTGTCAAGGCATTCCGGACAGGATTTGGGGGGTCCTGGAGGGGGGTTGTGGGAGCTTGGGGTGCTCGAGGGGGTCAGGGGGTCCTGGGGAGGGCAATATGGGGGATCCTGGGGAGGATTTGGGGGTCCCAGGGGAGGATTTGGGGGTCCCGGGGAGATTTGGGGGGTCTCGGGGGGAGGATTTGAGGGTCCCAGGGAAGGATTTTGGGGATCCCAGGCAGCAGAGGGTCCCCAAAAGTCCTCGAGGTTCGGGGGGTGGGTGCAGAGCCCCCCCCGACCCTCCCTGTGCCCCCCCAGGGACTCCCCAATGGCTGCCTGGGGCAAGAGCCGAGACCATGGTACTGGGGGGGGCAAGTGGGGGGTCCCTGGGGGGCTGGGCGAGGACTTGGGGAGAACTGGGGGTCCGGAGGGGGGGACTGGAGGGCACTGGGGGGCTCGAGGGGACGATTGGGGGGGTTACTGGGGAGTGGGGGGCAGATTAAGAGGGATTTGGGGGCTGTTGGGGGGTCTCTGACCCCCCCTTTTCTCCCCCCAGCCCGGGCCCAGCCCCGGCAGCGGCAGCGGGACCTGACGGTGAGGGGGGGGCTGGGACCCCCTCCAGACCCCCCTGACCTCTGTGTGACCCTCTGTGACCCTCTGACCCTTGTGTGACCTTGTGAACTCCTGGTGACCCCCATGACCGTGTGATCCCCTCGTGATCTCTCCATGAACTTTTGACCCCCCAGTGTCCCCTGATCCCTCTATGACCCCCCATGACCCCCCAACCCATGTGTGACCCCATGACCCCGTGTGTCCCCTGTTTGACTCCATGACCCCTGTGTGACCCCTGTGTGACCCCATGACCCCGTGTGCCCCCCCCCCCCCCGCAGCGCCGCCCCCAGGACACCCTGAGACCCCCCCGGGACCCCCGGCAGGACCAGGTGGGTTCCACCCCCTTCCCCCCCCATGACCCCCTGACCCCCCTCCCCAGGGGATTTGGGGTCCCTGTGACCCCCCCAACCCCTCTGACTCCCCTCCCCGGGGGATTTGGGTTTCCTGTGACCCCCCCTGACCCCCCATCGGTGTTCCCCCAGCTGGGAGGTCTCCGGGGGTCTCTGCTGCGGCTGCAGCTCCGGGCGGAGGAGACCGAGAGGGTGCTGGGGCTGTACAGGAGCCTGGGGGGGCTCCTGCAGGTAAACACACCTGGGGGGGCAGGGACACACCTGGGGGGGCTCCTGCAGGTGAGAGACACACCTGGGGGCACCTGGGGACCCCCACAAACACATGAGCTGAGGCCGAGCTGGGGGGGGTCTCTGGGGGCCCCTCGGGTCTCTGAAGGTCTCTGAGGGTCCCTGGGAGTCTCTGAGGGTCTCTGAGGGTCCCTGGGAGTCTCTGAGGGTCTCTGGGGGTCCCTGGGTGTACCCGGGGGTCTCTGAGGGTCTCTGGGGGTCCCTGGGGGTCTCTGAGAGTCTCTGAGGTTCTCTCTCCCCCCAGGCCGAGTCGGGGGTCACCCGGACCCTCCTGTGGGGGGCCGAGCTGGAGCTGCTGCGGAGGCGCCGGAGGCTGCGGGAGCTGCGGGAACGGGGGGGCTCTGTGGGGCGGGGGGGGGCCCCAGCACAGGTACGGGGGCTTGGGGGGGGGCGGGGGGTCTCCATGGGACGGGGGAGTCCCTATAGGTCGGGGGGGTGCCCACGGGCCAGGGGGCCACCCCATGACCCCCCTGGTTCCCCCCCAGGTCCGGGGGTCCCGGCGGGCTCGGGGGGCTCGGCCGCGGGCACTGGAGGAGCTGCCGGGGCCGGTACGGGGGGACTGGGGGGGGCTGAGGGGCTTGGGGGGAATTTGTGGGGCTCAGGGTGGGGGGGCAGGAAGAGTTAGAGGGCACATGGGGGTGTGGGGGGGACTTGGGGGGACACAAGGAGGTCTAGGGGGGCACAGAGGGGTTTGGGGGGGACTTAAGGGGTATCTAAGGGGTATGTGGGGGTCCTGGGGGCACAGGGGGGTTTGGATGGGACTTGGGGGGCACAGAGTGGTTTGGGGGGGCACAGGGGGGGCTGGGGGGCACATGGGGGGCTCTGGGGGTTCTGGACAGGACTTGGGGGACACAGAGGAGTCCCAGGGGGTCTGTGGTGTCCCTGCCCCAGCCCCCCCTGTCCCCCCCAGCCTGACCCCCCCCAGGAGTCCCCGGAGCCAGAGGAGGGGCCGAGGGGGCCCCCCCCGACACTGCCCCTCCCCCACCCCGAGGAGACCCTGGAGACTCCCCAGGAGACCCCCCCGGACCCCTCAGCCCGGGCTCAGGACCCCCTCGGCAGCACCGACCCCCAGGTGAGGCCCCGGGACCCCCTATGGCCTCGTGTCACCTGTCTCACCTGTCCCAGGTGTCCCCATGTCACCTGTCTCACCTGTCTCACCTGTCCCAGGTGTCCCCATGTCACCTGTCTCACCTGTCTCACCTGTCCCAAGTGCCCCCATGTCACCTGTCTCACCTGTCCCAGGTGTCCCAGGTGTCCCAGGTGTCCCTGTCCCCACGGGTCCGGGCCCTGTCCCAGCACCTGCAGCAGCTCCGGGGGGAGGTCGAGGCCCTTCGGGGGCAGCTCCGGGGGAGTCACCTTGGAGGGACCCCCCGCAGGTCAGTTGGGGGGGGGACGACGACACACCTGGGAGGGATGGGGACACCTGGAGGTGGGAGGGGACACACCTGAGGAGGAGAGGACACGGCTGGGGGGGACACAGCTGGGGGGACACACTTGGGGGGACACACTTGGGGAGGATGGGGACACACCCAGTGGGGTGGGGGGACACACACCTGAGGGTCCCCCTGAGGGTCCCCCTGTGGTCTCAGGGCCCCCCCAGGCGACCCTTCCCCCGACTCCGGGGACGTTGCCGCTGCCCGCCGGGACCTGGCCCAGGTGACCCGAGACCTGGGGGTGGCCACAGCCCGGCTGGGGGGGCTCCTGGCACACCTGGAGGCACAGGTGAGGGGCTGGGGGGGCTCCGGGCACACCTGGATGCACAGTTGAGGGGCTGGGGGGGCTCCTGGGCACACACTGGAGGCACAGGGAGGGGCTGGGGGGGCTCCTGGCACACCTGGAGGCACAGGTGAGGGGCTGGGGGGGCTCCTGGCACACCTGGAGGCACAGGTGAGGGGCTGGGGGGGCTCCTGGCACACCTGGAGGCACAGGTGAGGGGCTGGGGGGGCTCCTGGCACACCTGCGGGGCTGTGGGGGGATATGGGGGACACGGGGGATGGGGGTGGGATATGGGGAACACAGGGGGGCTCGGGGGCCATGGGGGGCACGGGCGGGGGCTGTTGGTGGGATCTGGGGGTCCCAAGGGGGCTGGGAAGGGGACACTGGGGGGCCATGGGGGGTTGTGGGGTGGGATTTTGGGGGGGTTGAGGGGTCCATGGGGGGCTCTGATGACCCCCGTGCCTCAGTTTCCCCCTCAGAAGGGCAGGGGGGCCCCCCCGGAGCCCCCTCCGGAGGACCCCCGGGCTCTGCTGGAGCTGCTCCGGGTGCGGCTGCTGGAGCTGCAGGGAGGGGCGGGGAGACCCCCCAAAACGCTGCGCCCCCCCCACAGCGCCCCCCAACAGGTGGGAATGCGGGGGGAAGCCTGGGGGGGCTCTGAGCTGGTTTGGGGGTCTCTGACCCCATTTGGGGGGGCCCGGGGGGGGTCCCTGGGGGAATTTGGGTGGTCTGGGGTTTCCTGACCCATTTTGGGGTTCCCCCCCAGCCCCCCCAACTGCAGCGTGAGGACCCCCCCCCTGTGACCCCCAGCTCGGACGGTGAGGGGGGTTGGGGGGATCGCGGGAGCTCTTTGGGGGGTCTCTGCGGGCCATAGGAGGGGTTCGGGAGGTGGGGAGGGTTTGGGGGGGTTTTGGGGGTCTTTGTGAGGCTTGGGGGGGGCCTTTGGGGGGGTTCTGGGGGGAAAGGGATCGGGGGGGGTGTCTTTGGGAGGCCATGGCGGGTTTCTGGGGGTAGGAGGGGGTTTGGGGGGCTCTTCAGGTGGCTGTGAAGGGTCGAAGGGTCTATAGGGGTCTCTGGGGGGTCTTGGGGGGGCTGTGGGTCTATGGGGGTCTGTGGGGGGCTTTGGGGGGTTATGGGGGGGCCAAGGGGGCTGTGAGAGGCTCTGGGGGTCTCTGGGAGGCTCTAGGTGGGGGCTTGGAGGTTCTGGGGGGCTTTGGGTGACTCTGGGGGTCTATGGGGGTTTCGGGGGGGCCTGGAGGTTTATGGGGGGGTCTCTGGTGCTGATCCCGGTCCCCCCAGATGAGACCCCCCCCGGGGCACCCCCGACCCGCGCCGCCATCAAACGTCGCTCGAGGCTCATCCTGGAGGGGGGGCGGGGGGGGCGCGGGCCCCCTCGTTGAGAACGGAGACCCCTGGGGACCCCCCCCACTGACACCAGTGCCTCCCAGTACCACCCCAGTACCTCCCAGTGCCCCCATTAAAGCCCCTTGTCTCCTCCCCCCTCCTGTGTCTCTGTCTGGGGATTCCGGGGGGGGTCTGGGGGGGTCCCGGGGGGGGGTCTCAGGGGGGTCCCAGATGTTTGTGACACCCCTCCCCCACCTTTGCCTCCTTATCTTCCCCCTCCCCCCCTTATCTCCCCCCCCCAGTGTGGCCCCGCCCGGGGGGGGGAGAGGCGGGACGGGCCTTATCGGGGCGGGGGGGGCGGGGCGGGGGGGCTGTTTTTGGGGGGGTTTGGGGCCCCTGTGCCCCCCCCACCCATCCCCCAGCGCGGCCATGGCGGGGCCCGGGGCGCTCCTGGCGCTGGGGGGGCTCCTGGGGGGGCTCCTGGGAGGGGACCCGGGGGGGGCTCGGGGGGCTCACGAGGGCACCGAGACCCCCCCCGACTTCGAGGTGGAAGGTAAAGGGGGGGGAATTGGGGGGGACGCGGGGGGGCTTCTGGGGGGGTGATTGTGCA
>NW_024105176.1:63155-77845 GCF_003945595.2 Pipra filicauda
GGGGGCCCCTCCCTGGAAAGGGCCCCCCCCCGACCCCCGAGGAGGAGGGGGAGGAGGGGGAGGAGGAACCCCCGCCCTGCGCCCCCCCCAGCGCCCCCCCCGGGGGCCCATCCCCCTCTCCCAGTTTCGAGTACACCCTGTTCGACCCCGGCTCGGCCCTGCTGTGCCCCCGCGGGCCCCCCCCCGGCTCCCCCTACGCCAACCTGGGGCCCCCCAAAGCGCCCCCACCCCCCCAGAGCGGCCCCCCCAAAGGGCGAGGGGGAGGTGCCGGGGACCCCCCCCCACTGAGAACGGGCCCCCCCTACGTCATCTGCTCCTAAGCGGAGGCTGATGACGTCACGGTGATGTCACGGGGCACTGACGTCATCGTTGGGGGACACAACACGGTGACGCCACAGGGAAGGGACACGTGATGTCATGGAGGGGACACGGTGCTGTGACATCACAGGGAAGGGACAAATGACATCATGACGAAGGGGAGGTGTGTCACGGTGATGTCACACGTGATGTCATGGAGGGGACACGGTGCTGTGACATCACAGGGAAGGGACAAAGGACATCATGACAAAGGGGAGGTGTGTCATGGTGATGTCACACGTGATGTCACGGAGGGGACACGGCAGAAGGAACACGTTACACTGACATGCTGCAATGTCACGACGGAGGAAACGCGTCATGGTGATGTCACGCAGAGACGCAGTGATGTCATCTCAGAGGGGACGTGACGTGTCACAGTGACGTCACACGGAGACCCCTGAACACGAGGACACAGAGGGGACATGTCACCTTGTCCCACATCGACACGGAAGGGACGTGGCACGGGGACACAGCGTGATGTCACGACAGAGGGGACGTGCCACGGTGACATCACCCGGAGACGCAGTGACGTCATCGCAGAGGGGATGCAACACATCATGATGATGTCACACGGAGACCCTGGGACACGAGGACATGGAGGGGACACGTCACCTCGTGACACAACAATGAGAGAGGGACACGTGACGTCACGTGTGTCACGCCAGCGGCATGTGACGTCATGCTGGAGGGGACACGTCAGGGTGACATCACACAGCGACGCAGTGATGGCACCACAGGGGGACACGTGACAGGGACACGTGGGACAGCACAGCCCCCAGCTGGGGACACTGGGGGACCCCGGGAGGGGCGGGGGGAGGGAACACTCAGGGACACTGAATTTCCTGTGCTTTGGGTTTTTAATGTTTTTATACTGGAAATGGACAATAAATTTACAGTAAATACACAATAAACAATGGCCGGCCCCACCCGCTGGGGGGAACTGGGAGCGCTGGGATGGGTGACTGGGGACACTGGGGCTACTGGGACAGGGGGAGATACCAGGAGGTAACTGGGAGAGCACTGGGGCACATTGGGGGGGCAATGGGGACACCAGAGGGTAATAGGGAGAGCACTGGGGGGCACTGGGGAGACACTGGGGAGACACTGGGAGCGCTTGGAGCAGCACTTGGGGACACGTGGGGCCCTGGGGGGTGGCGGGTGCTCAGGGCCGGGTGGGGGGGGCTGATAACCCTTATCAGGAGCTCCCAGATGGCACTGGGGGGGCCCAGTGGACACCTGGAGCCCTGTCACCGCCTGTGTCCCCACGTCACGGGGGATGGTGGCAGGGTCACCCCAAAACGTTCGGGACAGGGTGACGTTGGGTTTGTGTCACCTGCGGGGGGGGTGACATCAGGTCCATGTCACCCCTTTTGGGGGTGACATCAAGTCCTTGTCACCCACCGGGGGGTGTGTCACATCAGTCCATGTCCCCCGTGCCGGGGGGGGTGTCATCCCCACTCCTCCTCCGTGTCACTGCCCCCCTCCCCCTCTTGCTCCTCCTCGCCCCCCTCCCCACCCCCCTCCCCGTGGGGGTCCAAGTGGAGCCTCCAGCGCCGGGGGGGCCTCCCGGGGCGGCTCAGTCGGACCCCCACGAGCCCCCCGGGCCGGGGGCTCAGGAGGCAGCGGGCGGGGAAGAACCTGCGCAGGGTGGGCAGCACGTGGGGGGCGGGGGAGGGCAGGCGCAGTGCCGCCACCACCTGGGGGGGGGGCCGGGGGCGGCCCCGGGGGCCGGGGGGGCGGGTGGTCTCCAGCAGCAGCGCGGCCAGGCGGGCGCAGCCCCCCGGGGACGCCCCCAGGTACTGCTCGAGCCCGTCCAGCAGCAGCAGGTCGGGGGGGCGCAAGGACAGAGCACCCAGTTCACGGCACAGGGACCCCCGGGAACGGGGGTAACGCAGCTCCAGGCGCTGGGGGGGCAGAGGGTGGGGACAGAGGGGGAAGAGGGGTCAGGACAGGCCCCCACGCGCCCCCCAAAGATGAACGGGGGCACACAAAGCCCCGCCCACACACGTGGCCCCGCCCACTCAGCATTCCCCGCCTACCCACAGGAAACCGCGCCCACCCTCAGAAAACCCCTTTCAGAAAGGAAACGCCCACCCCCCAAACCACGCCTACTCTAAGCAAACCCCGCCCACCCTCCATCCACCCCCGCCTCCCCGCAAACAACCCCACCCACAGCCCCCCCTCACCTGCAGGGCTCTGGGGTCCGTGCCTGTTCCGCCGCCGCCGTTCGGGAGCCGCGGGACCGCGCTGGGCGCCAGGAACAGCGCGCGGGGCCCATGGGCGCCGCCCGCCAGCGCCGCCTGCAGCAGCAGCGCCGTGCGGCCCGAGCCCGCCGGGCCCAGCACCAGCACCGGCTCCGACATCTCCGGCACCTCGGGCACCGGGCCCGTCCCGGGCCCCGCCGAGCCCAGCGCCCGCTCCAGCGCCGCCGCCATCGCGCGCGGGTACGGCGGCAAAGGGCAATCAGCCAATCAGCTGCGCCTCTCGGCCGCGCTCGGCCAATCGGAGAGGGGCTTCCCCTCGGCGCGGTTCCCGCCACGGCGGATCGGCCAATCCCATTACAGATCCGCTCAGCCCTGTTCCCGCCCACGACGGGCGCGCGCACCTCAGCCAATCAGGGCGGAGCTCCCCTCGCCGTTGTTCCCGCCCACCGCCTCTCAGTCAATCACGACGGATCTTCCCTCAGAGCCCCTCCCACCGTCCCGCCCTAGCGCGGTTCCCATTGGCCGCTCGCGCCGCCAATCCGGCACTGCCCCGTCTCCTAGTGACAGCCGTGGCTCCGCCCCTTTTCGCGCGGCGGGGCGCGGCCAGGCGGAGCTGTCCATCACTCATCGGATACGCCCACTGACACGCCCACGGACACGCCCATCCTCGTGCAAATCCACCCTCGTGTGCACACGGACACACCACGCCCGTGGGAACACACCCTTGTGCAAACCCGTCATCTGTGCTCACTTACCTGTGCTCACTTACCTGTGCTCACTCACCCTGGGCACACACACACACGTGTGCTCTGAACACGCACAGATACACACATGCACGCACGTGTGCACACACACACGTGTACTCTGAACACGCACAGATACACACACACGCACGTGTGCACACTCTCACACACGTGTGTTCATATGCACACTCACCCTGGGCGCACACACACACGTGTGCTCTGAACATGCACAGACACCTGCACACACACACACGTGTGCGCACACACACGTGCTCACACACACTCACCCTGGGCACACGCACACACACGTGTGCTCTGAACATGCACAGACATCTGCACACACACACACACGTGCACACCCACACTCACACAAGTGTGTGACGTTCAGTCACACATGCATGCTCTGACCCTGCACACACATGCATCACACACACATGTGTGCTTTGCACATGCACAGACATACATGCACACACACACACACGTGTGCATACTCACACTGACTCACAGAGCCCTGTTGGCACACACATGTGCCCTGAACATGCACACACACACACATGCACACACACGTGCCCTGAAAATGCACACACACACACATACATGCACACACACACGTGTGGTGATGTGATCTGGGCTCTGCTGTGACCCTGCACATTGGGAGATCACATGTGGGTACATGAGGGTCACACGAGGGGACATGCATGTCACATGAGGGTGCACATGTGTCTCATGAGGGTCACACGTGTCACTTGAGGGTACACATGTGTCACACGAAGGTCACACGAGGGTACACACATCTCCCCTGAGGGTCCTGAGGTGGGGGTGTCCCCTCGGCTCTGCGTTTGTTCCCAGGGGTCCCAGGGGGTTCCCAAGTTTTTCCGGGGGTCTCGAAGGTTCCCAGGGTTTCTCACGGGGTCCCGAAGGTTCCCAGGGTTTCTCACGGGGTCCCGAGGGTTCCCGGGGGTCCCGAGGGGTCCCGGGGGGTTCCCGGGGGTCCCGAGGCGGGGGCGTCCCCTCGGCTCCGCGTATTCTCCAGCAATAACAGCGCGGTCGATGTTGATCCGTTACCGCCCGAGAATACCCGGCACCGCGGGGCGCGGCGGGACCCCGGGACGGGGGGGACACGAGGGGATGGGGGGGCACGGCGGGGCGCAGGGGGACCCCGGGATGGAGGGGACACGGGGGGAGGGGGGAACCTGGGGGTGGGGGGCGATCCAGGGTTCTGAGGGGGATCCAGACGTTTGGGGGAATCGAAGGGGGAGAGAGATCCAGGAATGGGGGGGGTCTAGGAGTTTGGGGGGATGCAAGTCCAAGGGGGGCCCCGCGAATTGGGGGAATCCAGGAATGGGGGGGTCCAGGAGTTTGGAGGGGGGGCTCGTGTTGGGGGGTCCTGGCGGTTGGGGTTTCCCGAGCTGGGGGTCCCGGCAGTTGGGAGTCCTCTGTTGGGGAGTCTCGGGAGTCTCGGGGTCCCGAATTGGGGGGTCCCTGCAGTTCGGGGCTGCCCCGCCCCTTTTTCAGCACCGCGGACAGTTCCCGCCCCCCAAACCGGCCATAGGGACATATAGGGATCTATAGGGGATCCCCGGGGGCCATAGGGATCCATAGGGGAGTCCCGGGGCCATAGGGATCCGTACAGATCCATAGGGGATCCATGGGGCCATAGGGACCCAGACAGGCCCACCAGGCCCTATAGAGATCCATAAGGGTCTATAGGAGCATTATAAGGGATCCATAGGGGCTGGCGGGGCCCAGGGTCTCTACTATAGGGGATGGGTTCCCCTTTAATCCCCGGCCATAGGGTCCTCCCCCATGTCCCCCCATCTTACGACACCCCTATATCCCCCCTTATGCCTCATCCACCATATCCCCCTGGCCACAGGCCCCCCTCCCCCTCATATCTATAAGGGTCCTTCTATATCTCTCCAGTCACAGGACCCCTCCCATCACTCCCCCACTATAGGGCCCCCCTTTATTCCCCCATCCATAGGACCCCCCATAGACCCCCATCCATGGGAGCTCCCCTATACCCCCCATCCATAGATCCCTCCATACCGCCCAGCCACAGACCCCCAGCCACAGACCCCCCCATATCTCCCCATCCATAGGAGCCCCCCTATACCTGCGCATCCATAGACACCCCCAAAACCCCCCTCCACAGACGCTCACTATGTCCCCCATCCATAGCCCCCCTCACCTCCCCCATCTGGAAACCCCGCCTGTGCACCCCCATCCATAGGAGTCCCCCCTATACCCCCTCTCTACCCCCCATCCACCGAGCGCCCTATACCCCTTCATCCATAGGGCCCGCTCCATACACCCCTTCCGTGGGGGTCACTCTAGATCCCGCCATCCCCCACTTCTATTTCTTGATCCACAGGGGTCTCCCCCATCCATAGGACCCCCCATAACACCCAATCCATAGGGATCCCCAGATAAACCCTCACATCCCAGAGGGCCCCGCTATGCTCTCCAGCACAGGGTCGCCCCTTCCATAGGACCCCCCATACCCCCCAATCCATAGGGATCCCCCCTATACCCTCCACATCCATAGGGCCCCCTCTATGTCTCTCCATCCACAGGGGTCGCCCCCTTCCATAGGACCCCCCATATCCCCCAATCCATAGGGATCCCCCTCTACCCTCCACATCCATAGGGCCCCCTCTATGTCTCTCCATCCATAGGGGTCTCCCCCATCCATAGGACCCCCCATACCCCCCAATCCATAGGGATCCCCCCTATACCCTCCACATCCATAGGGCCCCCTCTATGTCTCTCCATCCATAGGGGTCTCCCCCATCCATAGGACCCCCCATATCCCCCAATCCATAGGGGTCCCCTCTATACCCTCCACATCCATAGGGCCCCCTCTATGTCTTTCCATCCATAGGGGTCTCCCCCATCCATAGGAACCCCCCCCACCGCCCCCCATCCATAGGACCCCCCCCATCCCCCCCACTCACCCTCGGCCGCCGGAGCCGCGCCCGCCGCAGTCCTGGGGGGTGGGGCCTACACAGACCACGCCCCCTCGAAAGCCGTGCCCACTATCCCACCCCAGCCACTCCCCCCCTCTGGCCCGGAGCAGGCGTGGCCTATATCTGAACACGCCCCCGCCACGCCCCCACAGCGCGAGGGGGCGGGGAAAGGGGTGGGACCCGCCCCGTCGTCAAAGCCACGCCTATTGCACGCCCCTCCCCACCGCAGTCTGAGGGGGCGGGGCCTGAGTAGGGACACGTCCCCTCTAAGGCCCGCCCCTTTACATCGATCAGGGCGGAGCTGTGTTTAGTCACGCCCCTCCATCCAGGCCACGCCCCCACCCCGCCCACTCCCTATAGGAACGGGATGGACGCTCCTATTGGCTGCCCGCGGGCACAGGGGTTCTGGCCACGCCCCTTTATATGGACTGACACCCCCGGGCCCTAAAGACACCCCCAGACCCCCCCCCGAGATCCCCGTAAAGACAACCCCCTGTAGACATCCCCCACCGAGATCCCCAAAGACACCCCCCAGACAGCGCAAACCCCCTACAGAGACCCCGATAGACATCCCCTATAGACCCCCTGCCCCTACAGACACCCTCTATAGACCCCCAGCCCCTACAGACATCCCCTATAGACCCCCAGCCCCTACAGACACCCCCTATAGACCCCCAGCCCCTACAGACATCCCCTATAGACCCCCTGCCCCTACAGACACCCCCTATAGACCCCCAGCCCCTACAGACATCCCCTATAGACCCCCTGCCCCTACAGACACCCCCTATAGACCCCCTGCCCCTACAGACACCCCCTATAGACCCCCAGCCCCTACAGACACCCCCTATAGACCCCCAGCCCCTACAGACATCCCCTATAGACCCCCAGCCCCTACAGACACCCCCTAGAGACCTCCCCAGCCCCTATACAGACCCCTATAGAACCCCCTGCCCCTACAGACCCCCCTATAACCCCCCAGCCCCTACAGACATCCCCTATAGACCCCCAGCCCCTACAGACACCCCCTAGAGACCTCCCCAGCCCCTATACAGACCCCTATAGACACCCCCTATAGACCCCCTCCAGCCTCTAGAGAGACCCCCAAACCCCCCATAGACCCCCCCACTTTAGACACCCCTAAATCCCCTAGAGGACCCCCAAATTCCCCATAGACCCCCCAACTCACCCCACCACCACGAGAGGACACGGACCCGTCACACAAAGCCACTTTTATTCTCCCCCATTCCTCCCCCAGTTTTCCAGGACACTCCCCCACACACATCGTCCCCCCCAAAATTTCGGGGTCCCCCAATTCCGGGGTCCCCCCGTCCCGGGGGAGGGTCTCTCAGGTCACTGCTGGGAACTCGGCCCGACGCACCTGGGGGAGGGCATAGGGGGGTCAAGGGGGGCCCCCAAAATATTGGGGTCCCCCTCAACCCTCCCGGGGGGTTCAGGAGTCCCCAGATTTGAAGCGACCCACACCAAGGGGTTCAGGACCCCCCCAGTTTCCCCGCTCCCCGACTTTCAGGACCCCTCAGTTTTTGGGGTCCTCTCCATCTCTCACCTCCCCATTTTTGGGGTCCCCCCCCTTTTTCCCCCATCCCCTACTTTTGAGGTTCCCCTCATTTCTTTGCCCCCTCCCGTTTTTGACGTCTTGCCCATTTCACTTCCCCCTCCAGTTTTCAGGGGTCCTCATTTTTGGGATCCCCCTGTTTTGGGGGTCCCCCCAATTCCAGGGTCCCCCCTCACCTGGGTCACACTGATCTCCTCGAGTGGGGGCTGCGGGGGGGGCAGTTCCTGGGGGGCTCTGGGGGGCTCCCCCGCCCCCCCCCACCCCGACTCCTCCTTGTTCTGGAAGTTTCCAACCACGCAGGTCACCTGGGGGGGGAGGGGTGGCATTTTAGGGGACTCTGGGGGGGTCTTAGGGGTCTTTTTAGGGTGTTAAGGGGAGTCCCAGGAGGGACTTGAGGGGCCTTGGGATAATTTGGGGGGTCCCAGGAAGGAATGGGGAGGGGTTAGGGGGTCCTGGAGGGGTTGGGGGTCTTGGGGGGGTGTTAGGAGTGTTTTTGGGGTCACCAGAAGGCAGCAATCCCGGTCCTGCACAGGAACCCGGGGGGGTTTGGGGGCAGGTCTTGGGGTTCAGGGGCGTGGTTTGGGTTTTCAGGATGTTTTTGGGGCCACTAGGGGGGGTTCAGGGGTGTTTTTGGGGTCTCACCAGGAAGGTGGCAATGTCGGTCCCACACAGGAACCCAGGGGCGTTTGGGGGTTCACAGGTAGGTTTGGGGGTGTTTATGGGGTCTCACCAGGAAGGCGGCGATGCCGGTCCCGCACAAGAACCCCCCCAGCACGTCCCCCCAGCTGTTGCGGTGCTCGGCCACTCTCAGGGCCCCCAGCAGGAACGGGGGGGCCGCGAACCCCAAAACCGCTGCAGGCTTGGCCAGGCGGGACCCGCCCCCCCGCCAGGCCAGGGTCACATAGAGCTGGAGGGGGACACACGAGGTCACCCCAAAATACCCCCCCATAGAACCCCAAAACACCCTAAAACACCCCAAAACACCCCCAGCATCCCAAAAGACCCAAAACACCCCAAAACCCACCACAGTCCCCTCCGCCAGCCCAGGGTCATGTAGAGCTGGGGGGGACACAGGGGGTGACCCCAAAATAACCCCCCCCCAAACCCCCATAAAATACTCCAACCCCCCCCAAATAACACCCCCAAAACCCCTCCAGTCCCTCCAAACCCCCCTTCCCAGCCCCCACCCCCAGGGGCCCCCTAAACCCCCCCAGACCCCCACCCCTGTGAAGGCCCCAGCGTAGCCCCCCTATAACCCTCCCAAATCCCCCTCTATCCCCTCCAAACCCCCTATACCCCCCATATATACCTATATAACCCCATATAACCACCTCAAATCACCCCCCAGCCCCCCCCGGACCCTCCCAGACCCCCACCCCTGTGAAGGCCCCCAACTCCCCCCCATAACCCTTCTCTATCCACTCTCCAGTCTCCCTAAACCCCCATAATCCCCAAATAACCCAAATATAACCCCCCCCAGCCCCCTCCAGACCCCTCCCCAGCCCCCCCCAAGGACCCCCGGACCCCCACCCCGGCGAAGGCCCCCGCGTAGGCTCCCAGCGCCGCCTCCTTGCAGGGGAAGGCCCTTCGAGCTGCCTCCACAGCCGGGGGGTCCCCGGAGCAGGGGGAGCCCCCCGGGGGCACGAAGTGGGGCTGGGGGGGGCCCGAGGGGGGGGCGCAGCCCAGGGCGCTGTAGTTGGGGCGACACACGGCCAGGAAGTGGGGGGCGGGGGTCCCCAGGACCACCTGGCCCGCGTTGGCGAAGATGGTGGTGGTGAGGAGGCCGAAGGAGAACACCCCTGGGGGGCACACAGGGGGGTCAGGGGGGAAACTGGGGGGGATTTGGGTTAGAGGAGGGTAACGGGGGGTTTTCCCCCAGTTCCACTCCTTGCCCCCCCCCCCAGTCTCCCCCATTTCCCCCCCAATTCTCCCCCCCAGAGCCCTTTTGCTCCCCCATTTCCTCCCCCTTCCTTTGGCCCCCCCAATTTCCATCCCAATTCCCCCTCTAACCCTCCCCATTCCCCCCCCTTTGCCCCCCCCAGACCTCCCAATTCTCCCCCACCCCCCCATTCCCGTTCTTTATCCCACTCAATTCTCCCCCACCCCCCTTTGCACCCCCAGCCCTCCCAGTCCCCTCCCTTTGCCCCCTCATTTCTCCCCCTTTTGCCCCTCCTTTGCCCCCCAACCCCCCCCAGCCCCATTTCCCCCCAAATCCCCCCCTGACCCCCCTCACCCAGGAACCGCAGCAGCCGCCGAATGGGGGTCCCCTGGTCACAGAGCCGCTCCCAGCGCGGGGGGGGGGCGCGACCCCCCCGGGACCCCCCCAGCCGGCCCAGCAGCTCCCCCACCGCCATCTGGGGGGGACACCCCATTACTGACCCCACAAAACCTCCCTGGGACTCCCAACCCCCCCCCGAAGCTCCCTCACGGCCATCTAGGGGGACACCCCGTTACCGAGCCCCCCAAACCCTCCCAGGGACCCTACAAGCCTCGTATTACTCCCTCCAAAGACCCTTTAGAACCCCCCACTCCTCCCAAGACCCCCCCAAAATCCCCCAGGACCATCCCCAAGCCCCTTGAACCCCCCTTTGCCTCCCCCCAGGGACACCTTGGGACCCCTCACCCCCCCAAGGCCCCCCCAACCCCTTTTTACCCCCACAAAGACCCCTTAGAACCCCCTCACACCCCCCCAAGGCTCCCCCGGGGACCCCCACTCACGGTAAGGGCGGGCACAGCAGTGACCAGGGCGTAGACCAGGGCGGGGGGGGCCCTGCTCAGGGTGGGGGGTCCCGGGTAGGGTCTTCCGTAATCGGGGTCGCGGCAGAAGAACCCCCCGACATGGACGGGAAAGGCGTCGGTGAATTCCAGCTGGTACGCCAGGGCGGCCGTACCCCCCAAAATACCCACCTGGAGGGGCACTGGGTCACCCCCAGACCCAGTGGGACCCCCAGAGCCCTCCCAGAGACACCCCGGGGGTTGAGACTCCCCAAAACCCAGATGGGACCCCCTAAAACCAGTTGAGACCCCCCAAATCCCACCGAACAGGGATCCAGGGCTCAGGGACCCCCCAAACAAGGATCGTGCCCCCCAAAAGACTCACCTGGGGGGCACTGGGTCACCCCCAAACCCGGCGGGACCCTTGAAAACCCACCCAGGGGTTGGGACCCCCCCCAACCCAGCTGGGCCCCTCCAAACCCCACCCAACAGGGGCAGCAGTATTTTGGGTGTTCTGTGTTTTTTGGGGTTCACCCCAGTTTTGGGGACCCCTATGTTTCGGGGCCCCCCCAAGTGTTGGGGTCCCCCCCGTGTTTTGGGGTCCCCCCCCACCTCCACCAGGAGCACGCAGGGGACGATGGAGCCGCCACGTTTCTCCCTCCGGGGGGGGCCCATGGTGGGGGGGTCCCCAAAACCCCCTGCGGTGGGGCAGGGAGGGCTCTGAGACACCTGAGGGGGAAAGGGGAGGTCAGCGCCACCCCCACAAGCCCCCCAGGCCCCCGCAAAGCGACCTCCGTCCTCCTGGGACCCCCGAAAAGGGCCCCCCATCATCCAGGAACCCCAAAAATGACCCCTCAGACCCCCAGAAAGGGCCCCCATCACCCAGGGATCCCCAAAAATGGCCCTCCCCATCCCCCTGAGACCCCCAAAAAAGTCACCCCCCCAATTTGGGGGTCTTTCTGCCCCACCGAAAGCGCTCCCCCCGCCCTCCCCTCCCAAAAAAAGGCTCCGCCCCCACCCCCCGTCCCCCCCTCCCGGACACCCCTGAGACCCCCCTCCCCAAAAAGCCTCCCCCACACACCTCGTGCCCCCCCCAAACCTACTCGCCTCCTTCACGCGGTCTCAGGGTGCGGGGGGGTCGCGGGGGGGCGGCGGTTCTGTCGCGACAGAGACATCGCGATACTGCGGGGGGGGGCGGGGGAGGGAGGGGGTGGCGGCCTCTGATTGGCTACCGGGAGCGCCCCTCCCCCCCTTGAGCCACCCCCCCACTGCGGCAACGGGGGAGGGACCCCCAAAACGGGACCCCCCTAAAGGGACCTCCCCAAAAATGGGGACCCTCCCTAAAGGGACTCCCCGAAAAGGGATCGACGGGCCGGGACCCTCCCCAAAGGGGGCTCCGAAAGGGGCCCCAAAAAAGGACCCCCCAAGGGACCCCCCAAAAGGGACCCCTCGAAAATGGGACCCCCCCCAAAAGGGACATGGGTGGACGGGACCCCCCCAAAACCAGACCCCAAAAGGGACCCCCCCCCAAGAGGGACCCCCCTAAAGGGAGACCCCGAAAAGGGACCTCCTAAAAGGGACCCCCAAAAGGGAGGCAGGAGGGGAGGGCGGGACCCCCCAAGGGGACCCCAAAAGGGTCATCTCTAAAATGGGACCCTCCAAAAATGAGGAACCCCCAAAAAAGCACCGAGGGGGGCGGGACACCCCAAAACTGACCCGCTTAAAACGGGATCCCCAAAAGAGGACCCCATAAAGGGGATCTCCCTAAAATGGGACCCCTAAAAGGGGATCCCACAAGGGGGACCTCCAAAACGGACGCACTAAACCCAAAAGGGCTCCCAGGCGACGAGAGCCACCCCCCAAACATTCTTTTGAGGGGTCCCGGACCCCTGAGGGGAGTCCCCTTTGGGGGGAGTCCTCACTTTTTGGGGGGTCCACTTCGTGGAGTCTCTTTTGTGGGGACCCTCTCCCGGTTTGGGGGGGTCCTACACCCTCGGTCCCCTTTCGGAGGGGGTCCCTTTTGGGGTCCCCCCATTATCGGGGTGCCTCTTTTGGGGTCTCCCCCACTTTTGGATACTCCCTTTTATGGGGGTCCCTTTTCGGGGGTTTCTTCCCTGGGGGGTCTCTCCGATCCCCCATATTAGAGGGGGATTGGAGTGGAATCCGCGGGCGCCACGCGCTTGCGCGGGAGGCGTGGCTTGAGTCACACGGGGCGGGGCTTAATCGTGGGGCGCGGTTTTAGGACGGGGCGTAGCTTTAGGTGGAGGGGCGTGGTCCAGTTGGGGGCGTGGCTTTGAGCAGAAGGGGGCGTGTTTTGCACCTGTCCTTGCCCCACCCCCTTTTTCGTCGCCAAGCCGCGCCCCCTTCAGGTGTGGGCGTGGCCTGGCGCACAGGTAATTGGGGCGTTGCCTGTGGGGTCACGTGGGGCGGGGGGCGGGGCCACGGGAGCGGCCTCGGAGCGACGGGAGCGGACCGGGAGGTGAGGGGGGGGGTTCTGGGGGTTCCTGGGGGGTCCCTCCCCTCCCCCACCCGCTTCGGGGTCACTCCTCCCCTCCCCCCCCGGGGTTACCCGCCCCTCCCCCACCTGGACTTTGACCCCGCCCACACCTGGGACGGGGTGGGGGAGGGGTGGGAGGGACCCCTGGGGGGGTTGGGGTGTCAGGGGGTCACGGGAGGGGTCGGGGGTAACTTGGGAGGGGGGTTCGAGGGGGGTTAGGGGAGTCCCGGGGGGGTTTCGGGGTCCGCGAGGGGGGTTTGGGCGGGTCCCGGCGGTGTTTGGGGGGTCCCGGGGGGGATTTGGGGGGTCCCGGTCGGGATCTGGGGGGTCCCGGGGGGGAATTGGGGTTGTCTGAGGGGGTTCTTGGGGGGGTTCGCGGGGGAGATTTGGGCCGGTCTGGGGCAGTTCCGGGAGTTCCGAGGAGTGTCCGGGGGGCCCAGGGAGGTGCGGGGGGTTCCGAGGGGGATTCTGGGGGCTCCGGAGGGGAATCTGGGGGGTCTGGAGGAGAATTTGGGGGGTCTCGGGGGTGTCTTGGGTAGATTTCGGGGGGTCTGGGGCAGTTCCGGGAGTTCCCAGGTGTGTCTGGGAGATCCCGGAGGGGTGGTTTGGGGGGTCCTGGGTGGGGTTGGAGGTGCATTTGAGGAGGTCCCCGGTGGATTTAGGGGGATTCCCAGGTGGATTTGGGGGTCCACAAATGCATTTAAGGGGGTTCCCACTTGTATTTGGGGGTGTCCCAGGTGGGTTTGAGGGTCCTCAGGAGCATTTTGGGGTTCTCGGGTGTATCTGGTGGTCCCCAGGTGTATTTGGGGGTCCCCAGGTGCATTTTGAGGGTCCCCAGGTGCCTCTGGGGCTCCGGGGGTGCCCTGACCGTGCCCCCTCAGCCACAGGACCCTCGGGGCCCCCCCGCCGACCCCCCCCCATGGCAGGAGGCCCCCAGCTGGCCCTGGCCCTGGCCCTGCCCTGCCTCGCCCTGGCCCAGAGTACGTAGGGGGGGCTGGAGGGATTTGGGGGGGGGCAGAGGGATTTGGGGGTGTCCAAGGGGGGTGGGGGGGAAGCTGGGAGGGTCCGGGAGGGATTGGGGGGTGACCTAGGGGTTCTGGGGGAGAGGGATTTGGGGGCATCCCAGGGTGGTTGGGGGGGGAGTTGAGGGGGTTGGGGGGTATTTGGTGGGTCCTGGTGGTGTTTTTGGGGTGTTTTGTGGGGTCCTAGGGATGGTTTTGGGGGTCTCTTCCCCTGCCGCCACCCGTGTCCCTCCCAGTTTCAGGGCGTGGCCCTGACTCACCTGTGGGATCAACAGGTGCCTCTGGGGGGGGCTGTGAGGGGGTTTCGGGGGGCTGAGAACAGCTGTGACCACCCCGTGACCCCCCCGTGACCCCTCCATTGCCTTCCCAGCCCCTCCCAGTGTGACCAGTAACAGCACCAGTAACAGCACGACCCCCCCTGGCGGAGGGGGGCTCTCGGTCAGTGGGGGGGGACACACGGGGGGAGGCACTTACGTTTGGGGCATCCACGGGGGGCTTTAGGATGTCTCTGTGTGGATTTAAGAGGCCCGTGGGGACACATGGGGGGGTCCCTGGGGGGTAGGGGGGCTCCTGGGATGCGGGGTGGGGCCACTGGGGGTCCCCAAGGGAG
>NW_024105177.1:0-41795 GCF_003945595.2 Pipra filicauda
TGGCACCACAGCCCCACCCCTCTGGGCACAGCAGAGCTGGAGCTTTGAGAGGACTCAGCTCCAGCCGGGGGGGATCGTGCTTGGCAAAAGGGAAAGGAGGGTCCCTGTTTGCCTTTGCTTAAGGCAGGAATAATCCAAACTATCTTCCCTAACGTATTGCTGGAATCCACAGGGATTACATCCCCTTCAATTGTACATAGAGATTCTTTTTGGGCAGAGCCAATTCAAATGGTACAGTTAACTAACAGGTACTTTAAGGTTTGTGTGATGCCTTAAAGCTTTCTGGATATTTTTTTTTAACTTTTTGTAGGTTTTAACAGTAGTTATATAGTAAATGTAGATGTTAATGTAGCTGTATTATATTCCACCCTTTAGCATAATAGTTTACACAGACCCAACCCTATTACCCCATTTGATACCAAACTTTCTAAATTCCTTTAGCGTATTTAAAGGTGTTAGAAAAACACCTCTATTGAACAATATCACACACTAGGCCTGGACAACAAGATCCCACAAGAGACAAAACAACCTTCAAGCCCAGAGCTTTGGAGGTGCTCCAAGGACTGTACGTGCTGTGAAGAAGAGAAAGATGAGGAAGAAGGGGTCCCAAAGACCCCAAACCCAGTTCCTCAAGGGGTGTGTTGAGGGGCAGAACTGGGCAGAACCGGGGGTGGAGAGTTCTGGCATTGGATGGACCATCTTCTAAAACTGTCGAACCGTTGCCTGGGAGGGCGCGTCGTGTGTGTTCCCCTGGGCCTGTGGGCCTGATTAAAGGACCTGCTCTTTTGAGCTGATCTTAGACACTGAATTGGCCTGGAGTTTTCTCTCTTGAGCTTACAGGATTAACTAACTAGGTGGCTTTTGCTAAATGCAGATCTCAAGGTCTGAAGGTCCCACTGCCCATTGCTTTCAAGGGGGTTTTGAACAGTCCACTCTACCATTCAACTTTCCCAGAGACTGGTGCCTGACAGGGAATATGATCCATCCACTCCATGCCGAGCTCTCTGGTCCAGGTGTGCACAAGGTTGTTTTGGAAAAGAGTCCTGCTGTCCAACTCCAGTGTTTCTGGAGGGCCGTGTCTCCACAGGACTTGCTTTTCCAGGCCCAGGATGGTGTTCTGGGCAGTGGTGGGAGGCACCAGGTTAAATGCAGCCCTGGATCACAAGCCCAACTGGATGTGGCACCTCTTCCCTGAGGACCTGAGGTGTCCTGGGCCCAGTGAGCCAGGAATAATTCACCTTGTGTTGCCAGTTCAGCTCTACCTGAGACACTTTCATCTTGTCAGTCCCATCCCCCTGTCCATTGTTGGATGTCACTCAGGAGCCCAACTCTTGGCTACCTGTGCATCTCCAGGATGGACTTTCACAGCCAACCTCTCCACCCGGGTGGCAGGAGGGCCGACCCTGATAAGGCCTAAAATCCCATCAGACAATACCAACAGTGCCAGCTCTCATGCAAGCTGTCTGTGAGATCTGAGAGTCACTGGTGGTGCCATGGGAATGGTTTTGGTGTCGAATGATGCTCAAACCAGCCTGGTTCACCCAACTCCAAACACACATCCTGCTTTTGGAAGTGGGACAGAGAAACTGGTAACTGGCCTGTCCATTTGTGAGGAGCAGTCAATCACTTCCTACTAGAGAAGTCCATTCCCCTTTCATCCAGGCAGGTTCTAACACAGCCCTTCTTGGGGTAATTGTGGGGAGATTCCTGCCTTGGGTGGGGACACCCTCCAAGGACACTCCTCAAGGCTGAGCAAAAGAAATCTCCCCATGACCGTTGGTCTGGGTGAGTTATATCAGATCTCTATGTGATAATTATTTCTTCTGGCTACCTTTAATAGAATTGTTTCAATAATTGTTTCAATATAGTGCACTACCATATCTTACACTGTACTACTAGTAGTTTTACGCTTTTTATTGTGCAGTAAATAATTCTGATTAAGATCTTTTGTCTGATCATTTGTAAGAATAAATGTTTCATTTTATAAAAATATTCTCATGTGGCCAGTCATTAAAACCCGAGGGACAAAAGTGATTTAATCACACTTCTGTAATTCCTTAAATTTAATGTGTTGACAAAATCTAAGGCAAAGATTGGATCCCTTTTTCCATGAGGTTCCGCAGTGGGACAATGACTCCTTGATTCCAGGAGGTTGAACTGTTTTCTGGCATTCTTTGGCTCCATAAAGCCCCACAGTGTTGCAATGGCCCACCGATTCCATCATTTTCCCCAGTGTCACAATGGACCCTTGATTCCATGAGGTCCCACAGTGTCACAATGGTCCCTTTGACTCCAGAAGGCCTTGCAGAATCAGAATGGCCCCTTGATTCTGTGAGGTTCCACAGTGTCACAATGGACCCTTGATTCCAGGAGATTCCACAAAGTCCCGTTGGTTCCCTTTGATTCCAAAAGGTTCTGTGATGTCACACTGGCCCCTTGATTCCCCAGCGTTCCAGAAAGTCCCAGGGTCCTTTTGATTCCATGAGGTTCCGCAGTGTCCCATGTTCCCTTTAGTTCCAGGAGGCCCCAGTGTATTCCAATGGCCCCTGGATTCCAGGAGATTGTACCATGTCCCAGAGTTCCTTTGGTTCCCTGAGTTTTGGCAGTGTCCCGGGGTCCCTTTGTTCCCAGGAGGTTCCTTTGTTTCCATCAGGCCCTGCCATGTCCCAGACTCCCTTTGGTTCCATGAGGTGCTGCAGGGTCACAATGTCCCCTTTATTCCATGAGGTTCCACCATGTCCCACGGTTCCTTTGGTTCCATGGGATTCCACAGGGCCAAAACTCCCTACTTCTTATCCTTCCAACATTTCTGGGCCCATTCTATCCCTGCCTGGGATGGAGCCCCATTGTGTTTCTGCAGGAATGGATCCATGGCCATCCTGCCACTGCCCCAATTGAATGCTGCACAAACGTCACTGCAGGCCCGACCCTGGATGCAGGAACAGTCTGGGAACTCCAGGCCTGCTGACATTCAGCAGAGCCAGTCGGGGTCCCAAAGAGCACAAGTGATTGACTGCAACCCCTGCAGGTCTCTGGCATTGCTGGGGACAAATGCAGGAACTGCCAGGAGCTCTGCAGAGCCCTGACAGTGCCACTGCAATCCCAAGCTGCATTGCCCGGGGCAACCCTCAGCACAGCCAAGGCCACAACCCTTCCTGAAAGGTGACCCTTCTGGGCAGGGCCAGGGGGACAAACCCCTCCATCTGTCCCTGCACATGTTGGGTCCAATTCTCAGCCCCCACTTAGGGACAAAGTCAGCCTACATTGGGTGTTTAGCTTTGCATTTGCTTCACTCTTTTGTGCTTCCAACACACACACACACACACACCAGTCTGGGCAGAGTCTGGTCCCCCAGAGAACACAAGACCTGACTATTTGTGGCTCCTGCTGCAGTGGCTGCAACTTGGGCTACAACCTGTGCCAGGAGCAGAGAGGTCCCTCCCCACAGAAACTTCTTGGCAATGGAGTTCTTAAGAAAACGGGACAGGTTGTGGGGATCAGTGTCAGGGCATGGCCTGGGAAGTGTTTGAGCATCCTCCTGTTTACCATGACCAGCCTTTTCATCCCTTTTCTCTCTGCTTTCTCACACTTGTTCCTTCACAAACCACTGTGATCCCACCATTTCCCTCCCTTTGGCTCTTCCCTAGAGATCCCATGACAAGTCTTGCACAGTCTCCAAATGTGCTTTCTTGTTGCCCATCTTAAGATTCACACCCCAAAGAAAATCCTCCATCTTCTACTGGTAAGTTCATCCTGGGAGGCTCTGCCATTGACCCATTTAGTAAAACTTCCACACAGAGGTGTTGGAACTTTACTTGAATTGAGTTTTTACCTTTTGGGTTTACAATGGCTTCTCCAAAAACATGGTAATTCTTGTCCTAGCAACAGAAATTCTTTGGAGAAGGAGACTGGGACTCAAAGAATCAAGAATGGTTTGGCTTGGAAGGGACATAAAAGCTCATGTGGTCCAAGTCCCTGGACATGGAGAGTGACATCTTCACTAATTCAGGCTGCTCAAAGATCCTGACCTTGGACAAATCCAGGGATGGGACATCCTCTTCTGTTGCAGTTCTTGCCAGCCCCATTGGTAAGTATTTCTTCATTTTATCCAATAGAAACCTCCCCTATTTCATTTCAAAGCCATTGCCCTGTGTTCTGCCACTACAGGCCTTGGGAAAACGTATCTCTGTGACTACCTTAGACCATGTTTTCACCTGCAGACACCTTGGAGAGAGCTCAGAGATGTCCCATGAAGGGGTTTGGAGGTCTCAAACATAACTACTCTACAGGGACAAAGGAGTGGTGGGTTCAGTGGTGTGCAGACAGAGGACAGCAGAGAAGAACCCTGGGAGTGCTTGAAGAGTCACTTCAGAGAGGGTGGATGCTTTTGTCGTAGCAGAAAAGAGCACTGGAAAGAAAGAATTAATGTCAAGTGCAGTTGGGGAGGTCCAGGCTGGAAACAAGGAGAAAGAAATTTCACTCTAAGGGCAGTGCTGTGGTGCAACACATCACCCAGAAGGAGTCTGGATGAGCCCAAGGCTTTGTGTGTGCAGGAAGAGCCAGGGAGGACGCAGAGATGTCAGTGCAGGAAGGTGCCAGCCAGGTGGGGCAGCCGGGGGGATGACGACAGCCTGCAGGGAAAGGGGCAGGGCATGGACACCATAGGACAGCCTGGGCTGGAGAGGAGACAGGGATGGGGAGAAGCTGAAAGGCCCTGACAGAGCCACCTTCTGCAGGCCTTTGGCCAGGGCTGCTGTCTGTGCCCCTGATGCCAGGAGGAGGGGAGTGCCCCTTGCAGCCCTGGGGCCTCATGGCCTCCTTGTCCCTGCTCAGCAGCCTGGCAGGTGCCACCCCATGGTCCTGCCCTTGGCATTGCACATCCCACATCCCAGTGCCCCAGGAAGAGCCCTGAGGAATGAGGCAGGGACAGCATCTGCCTTCTCAGGGGCTGGGGGTCAGGGCTTGGCCCATTGGATTAAGGAAACACATCCAGGTTTCCTCAGCATCAGAGCCACCTTTCCCTTGCTTGTCCATCCTTGTCATCACTGTCTGCAGTTTTCTGCTCTAACTGGAATCTGAGGACACGTTCTCAGTTGTGTCCCTCAGTGAGACTCATTAGCACCAGGAGAAACTTCAGTGTTTCAATCTCACTTTGACTTCCTGAAAAGTTGTTTGAACTTACCCTCAGGGACTGAGTCTCATGTAAACAACCTCAACGTCCCCTGAGGGTCACTAAATGCCTGGGGCTGTTGCTGTGCTGCTGAGCTGGGCCGGGCTCCTGGCACACAGGGAGCTCCTGGCAAGCAAGAAGAGCTTCAAAGAGACAGCTCTGCTGCTGAGCAGCTCCTCTGCACAGCCCAGCAGGGCTGAGGGCACTGCCTGCAGCACCAGGGTCAGGGGAGTGAGACAGAGAGAAGTTAAAGGCTGTCAGACGTAGAATGATGCTGAGACCTCACTGGGGGAGAATTTTAACAGATCTTGGCACAGGAAGCCTGTTCATGCAGGGCAATGGGACTGCAGCTTTTGGAGGCATCTGGGAAAGCTGGCACTGCCCATCAACTACAGATTCTGCAAGTGCAACTCTGAGAGTATCTGGAGTGCAGAGGAGGAGGACATGCTCAGAACTTCAGCTCCCTCTCAGAATATTTCCAAGATGAAGATCTTTATAAGGTTAAAGAAATTTCCTGAGATTGTGTTTCCAGTTTCCTACTCTGGAGGAATGGAAGGAATAAATCATTAAGAAAGTATTAATTTTGACAAGTCCCTGAGACATTTGAACTGTTAGTGCTCAGTAGGTTTATCTGAGCTTCCTAATGTGCTTTCAGCCACTGCTGTGCCTGTGGGCAGCACCAGCATCACCTCTACTAGACCCATCAGGACTAGTCTGAGATGTCCTTTTTGCACCTGCAAACGGAATATGACCCCTACCAGTGCAGCCTGTGGTGCTGGGGAAGGAGCTGAGTCTGCTTAAATCAAATGCTGTCATAAGGGCACTTGGCTGTCTCCCTGAGGTTTCCTTCCAAGCTGTGAATTTCCCTCCAGGTTGGAAACCTGTCCCTAAACATCTCCTTGTTATGTGAAACCCCAATATAGAAGCACAGTGCTGCTATGACAGTGAAAATGCTGTTCAGTAGGGACCCAGCACTGGAGCTGAAAGAAGATCTCCGAGGAAATCAAAAGGCTGTCTGTGTGTGACATGGAGAGTGTCTGTAGAATACAGCTTTGACTTTGTTTAGATAAGTCCACACTAACTGGCCTCTTATTGTCTTCTTCTCCTGGTTGGAAACAAACACCAAATGTCCAACAGCAGCTCCATGCCCCAGTTCCTCCTCCTGGCATTCGCAGACAGGCGGGAGCTGCAGCTCCTGCACTTCTGGCTCTTCCTGGCCATCTCCCTGGCTGCCCTCCTGGCCAATGCCCTCATCCTCAGCGCCGTAGCCTGTGACCACCACCTGCACACCCCCATGGGCTTCTTCCTGCTCAACCTCTCCCTCACAGACCTGGGCTGCATCTGCACCACTGTCCCCAAAGCCATGCACAATTCCCTCTGGGACACCACAACCATCTCCTACACGGGATGTGCTGCACAGGTCTTTTTGTTTCTGTTCTTCATCTCAGCAGAGTTTCATCTCCTCACCATCATGTGCTACGACCGCTACGTTGCCATCTGCAAACCCCTGCACTACGGGACCCTCCTGGGCAGCAGAGCTTGTGCCCACATGGCAGCAGCTGCCTGGGCCACTGGGTTTCTCTATTCTCTGCTGCACACAGGCAGTATATTTTCCCTGCCCCTGTGCCAGGGCAATGCCCTGGGCCAGTTCTTCTGTGAAATCCCACACGTCCTCAAGCTCTCCTGCTCACACTCAGGCTACCTCAGGGAAATTGGGCTTCTTATATTAAGTTGTTTGTTAGGTTTTGGCTGTTTTGTTTTCATTGTTTTCTCCTATGTGCAGATCTTCAGGGCTGTGCTGAGGATCCCCTCTCAGCAGGGACGGCACAAAGCCTTTTCCACATGCCTCCCTCACCTGGCCGTGCTCTCCCTGTTTATCAGCACTGTTGTGTTTTCCCACCTGAAGCCCCCCTCCATCTCCTCCCCATCCCTGGACCTGGCTCTGTCAGTTCTGTACTCGGTGGTGCCTCCAGCACTGAACCCCCTCATCTACAGCCTGAGGAACCAGGAGCTCAAGGATGCCATAAGGAAAACAATGACTGGATGCTTTTCAGAAGCAAAAAGCTGGCTCTTTTCTTCTGTAAATCATTCCTAATATTACTTGCTACAGGTCAACCCGCTTTTCTCAGGATTTTGGAGGAGCTAGGAATGTTTTCTTTGGTATTTTTACTTTTTATGATGTAGTGCACAATAAAATTTTGTTCTAGATCCTTCTTCTAATTCATGGTCTTCCTCTTGAATTTGACCCTGCCTCTGTGTAAATAAGGAACTCTCTCTGTATATTAAAACAAATGAAAGGACACAGTAGAAACCTGGAGTTTTTGAGACGGTTCTTCAGAGATCTTTTTAAAATATCAAGGCAGTGCCCGTGCGCAGGGAGAGTGGGGAAAGGGGGACCAGAACAGCAGCAGTGCAAGGGAGCAGCAGCACTTGGCCCTTCCCAATTCAGCAGTCTCCTTCTGTGCCTTTGGGGAAGGTCCCTGAGTGCTCTGGTTGGTTGGTCACTGTTGTGCTTGGTGTCAGTGCTGTGACCACGGGCAGGGACAGGGCCTGGGCACTGCTGGGACAGAGCTGGGCTCAAGGACAGCAGAATCCTGCCCGGGCTGGAGTCACCCAGAGATAAAGTATCACGTGTCTGGTGTAATCCATGAAAGCACAGGGCACACAGCAGGAACAGGGACAGGAGTCTGAGGAGTGATTCATCTTCCCCTCAGTGAACTTCCACAGGTTGACCAAGAGCAGCCTCCAAAACCATGTCCCAGCTCTGGAACAAGGCAGGGCCCCTCTGAGCCCCCTCCATGGCCACACAGGAGCGTCTGTGGGAGGTGGTCAGTGCAGGGAGCACCATCAGCTGGCTCTGCCTCCCAGCTGGAGCAGCACAGCCCAACAGAGTCCCCCATGGCCACGGGCCCCACAGCCCCCCTGCTCTGCAGAGCAGCCCCCCCAGCTCGGGGGCTGTGGGGAGCACGGGCAGGGGGTGCAGGAAGGGCTGCTCAGGCCAGCACAGACGTGTTCCCCTGGGGAAAGGCTCTGTGGGGAGATGGGATGTGCCAGGAGAAGAGCAGGACACCCTGTGTGAGCAGAGAGGCCATGGAAAGAGGCTGCCCTGTCCCTGGGGAAAAGAGGGGGCAAAGAAAACTCTGGGAAACTCTCTGGTCTGAGATCAGTTGTGCTGCCCAAGAACACACTGACTGCAGAGGTGTCCAAGCAGGGCAGAGCCGGTGACTCCGGTCCGTGCGGCGGCGGGGGGGAGGCAGCGGCTCTGCTTGATTCCATGGAGTTCTGGGGAGGCACAGTGGCTCCTTGGTTCCATGAGGCTCTGAGATGTCTCAGGGTTCCTTTTGTTCCAGAAGGCCCTGCAGTGTCACATCGGTCCATTGAGTCCATGAGGTTCCCCAGTGTCACAATGGCCTCTTGATTCCATGAAATTCCACTGTGGCCCAGGGTTTCTTTGTTTCCAAGAGGCCCTGCAGTGCCACAATGGCCTCCTGATTCCATGGGTTTCTGCAGTGTCACAATGGCCCCTTTATTTCAGGAGGTTGCCCACTGTCCCTGGGTTCCTTTGGCCCCATGGGGCCCTGGAGCATCCCAGTGGCCTCTTGATTCCAAGGGTTTCCCCAATGTCACAATGGCCCCATAATTCCATGAAGTTCTGCAGTTTCACAGTGGCTCCTTGATTCCATGAGGTTGCACAGCACCATCACACAGCTGAGCCCATCCTGATGAAAGCTCTGAGGAGGTTGGGAGGAACTGGGACAAAAGGGATAAGATAACTGGGGAAGGAAAGAGGGGCATGGCCAAGAGAGAGGAAAGATTTTGATGAGGTAAAACCAGATTCAGGGAATGCTGAGGTTGCTGAAACACTGACTGTGCAAACATTGCTTTATGCACTTTGTAACCTCAAGCCCCAACACTAACCAAAAGTGCTGCCCCTCCCACTCAAAGGAATCCCTAATGGAATCCCTAATGCTCTAATTCCAAACCAGAAAAAGCCCAAACCCAGAACTCCAGACTCTTATTTGTCCTCCGATGCCCACCCCATTCCCAAACCTGTATTACCAGTATGAAAAGCCAAGCTTTAATCCTTACTCAGACCAAAACCCTCTTCCCCTAATCATGAACCAGACACTGCCAGTAGAACAACAAACCTCCCAAAGTTCTGCCTCATCCCGACCCTGAGCTCTAAACCCCAAGCCCTGACCATTCAGCACCCCCACAGCCCTTGGGAGCAGGGCAAGGACCTGGAGGGCCCAGAGCAGGCCCAGGAGGTTGGCAGAGGAATGGGAGGTGACCTGGGTCTGCTCAGCTCTGCAGTGACCCCCAGGAGAAGGGCCTGGGCTCTGGGAGGGATGTCCTGTGGCACAGGGGCTCAGGATCCAAGTTCAGAAGGCCAAGTGCACATGGCAAGAACCAGAGCTGGTGCAGAGCCATCAGGGAGGGTCTGGAAATGCTGCTGGGAGGGGGTGGGAAAGCAGGAGGGGTGTGTGCAGCCTGCAAGGCCAGAGCAGCAGCAGGGCCAGGGCAGGACAGCCTGCAGGCGAGATGGCCAAGGGCTCTGGCAGGGCTGCAAGGCCCAAAGGCACCCAGGCCTTTGTCCCCTTGCCTCTGGCAGCTGCCTCTGCCACTCAGGCCACCACAAGCAACTTTCCTGGCAGGTTCTGCCCTTGGGTTCTGCCTCGCCCCTCCCTCAGCAGCCTGGCAGGGGTTGCCCAGTTTTGGGCCTTTGTTGTTCCTCCCCCTCCCATCCCAGTGCCCCCCAAACAGCCCTGAGCCAGCCGGGAGGGACAGGATCTGCTGGGCCAGGGCCTGGGGCTCAGGCCTTGGCCTTTGTGCTACACAAAACCAAGGCAGGCTTTGCTCAGCATTGCAGGGGCCTGCCCAGAGCCTTTGTCTGCCTGCACTCCTGGCCTCCAAGGAGCTGCTCCAAGGAGTCCCTGGGGAGGCTTTGGCAGTGCCTGCCCTCCGTGGGGCCCAGCAATGCTTCAAGGCACTTGGACTTTGGCTTCTGACTTCTTCAGCAGCTGCTTCAATCTTCTCTCAGGACCTCAGGATCATGGGCTGGGCTGCAAACACACCATGGGGCTCATTAAATTCCAGAAATCCCTCAGGATCTCCTTGTTTCTCTTTAATTGTCTTCAAGGCAATTTCAAAACAAGTCTTCAAAGTTTGTATTTTTTTTCTTTTAATTCAATTATGGATATTTTTAAGTTCAGAGAAGAGGTGATAGAGATGTTCTCCAAGTGATCTTGATGCTGAGTGTCTCCTCAGGAGATCCAGACTGACCCTGGATGATCAATATTGCTCCTCACCCCCCAACCTCACCAGTTCTGACATGGCCCATCTTGGACTGACAGCTGATGCAACTCCAAACACACTAGGAGACTCATTAAAAGACTGAAAAACAAATTATTTTCATTCCTTAAATTGTCTTCAAGTCTTCAAGACTTCTGGAGCTAATTGGAGTTGTTTTTTAGTTTAGCTAAGGAGGATGACTTTAAAGTGAAAGACATGAAAAATATATATTTTTTGATGAAAGGGAATGATTTACACAGAGCCTTGGGATGCAAGAGGGTCAGGGTGCAAACGAATTGGATCCAAAGATAAGGGGTGAAAAGACATTAGTAGCACTTAATCATTGACAATTGAACACTTATCAGGTGATTCAATAGCATGTTCTACAATTTTAACAGTGACTGAATTATAGATTCCCAATAACAACCTTCACACCACAGTCAATTCACACCCAGACACAGGCAGAGATGTGTGGACACATCAAGAGCTGGCTGTGGAAAGGTCCCTCTCCCAAATTCTCCTTGTTGTCAGGGAAACACTCCCCCAAATCCCTTTGTGTTTCCCAACAGACCAGGGTCACAGCTGGAGGAGTGTTTGTTGAGGGGGATCAGAATTGTCCTGGGCACCAGCGAGGGTCTTTGGAGTGTTGGAAACTGGAGGGTTCCCGAGCTGGGAGAGGCTGCCAGAGGTGTCCCACTGAGAGGGAGGTGCTGGGGAGCTGCCAGGGCCTCCCTCAGCCCCGCTGGCTGTGGGCTCCCAAGGGGACTGGCTTTAGTTATCTGCTGAATTTCCATCCTGGTGTCAGGAATGACTGGAGTTTCCAAAATATTTGGGAATTGTATCTGAACTCTTCTATTTGGGTTACGATTCAGGTAGGGAATTTTCTAAGGTTTTCATGGGATGACTCCTTATCCTGTGTCCCCCAGCTCTTACACCCATCCCAGTCAGCTGGATGGTTTATTGACAATGTGTCCCGAGGGGCGGCACCTCCGATGCCATAGAAACCCCTCCCCTGGATTAGGAAACCTTTGGAATTCAGGAGGTGTTCCAGTGGAGCATGACAATGAACAGCAATTTCCCTAAAGCCCAGAGCCCAGCAGAACAAAGGCAGGCCCCATCAGTGTCAGAGCAAAGGTCCCCCATCCCTGTGTCCCTGTGGCCGCTGCGGCGGCAGCGCAGGCCCGAGGCGGTGCCGGGTCCCGGTGCAGCCGGGGCAGAGCGGCGGCTGCGCGAGCGGCAACCCCGGCGGTGAGTGCGGCAGCCCCGTGGGAGCGGCGGCTCCGGGCACAGACGCCGGCGGCAGCCGCTGTGGCTCGTGGAACCGAGTGGCCATTGGGACACTGCAGGGCCTGCTGGAATCCAGGGGCCGGTGGGACACTGGGGAGCCTCTTGGAGCCAAGGGAACCCTGGGATATTCTGGAACATCGTGGAATCAAGGAGCCATTGTGACACTGCAGGGCATCATGGAACCAATGGAATCCTGGGACATAGTGGAAACTCAAATCATCAGGGCCATTGTGACACTCAAGAACCTCATGGAACCAAGGGTCCATTGTGACACTGAGAGGTCTCATGGAACCAAAGGAACTCTGACAGTTTTTGGAACCTCATAGAATCAAGGAGCCATTTCTGGCAGGATGCTCTACTCTGATAATACCTAAAAAATGGTCAGAGAAAGCAAACAGTGCAAACTCTCTGTGATGAGTTACTGCTGGTGTCAAGGTGCTGTTTTTAATGTTGAATTATGCTAAACCCAAAATGCTTCATGAAACTTCAGACACACATCCTGCTTTCTGAAGCAGGATTTGACAGAGAAGCTGCTCCCTGGCCTGCAAATATGTCTGGCAGTCAAACCCTTGATAACTGTAAAAGCCCCGTCCAACTGTCATGGGGCAGATTCTTCCACAGACTTCTTGAAGTTTGTGGGGCTTCTGCCATGAAGCAGGGACAGCTCTTCATGGTCACTGCCCAAGGGTTAAGTGAAAGAGAGAGAACTACCCCCTGTCATTGTGGGATGAGTTATCTCAATGTCTGCTTCAGGATTGTTTCTTTTTGCTGATTTTGATCCAATTACTTTAATAGAATGACTTTGATAGACTGTCCTGTCCTATCTTACACTATACTGCTAAGAGATTTTTGGCTTTTATAATTTGAAGTAAATAACTCTCTTTAAGGTCTTTAGTCTGTTCACTTGTCTAGTAAATTTTCTGTTCATTTGTCATAATAAATCGTTCATTTTATAGAAATATTTCTGATTTGCCATCACTAAAACCTGCAGGACAAAGTGATTGAATCACACCTCTATAATTCCTTCAATTGAAACCAAAATCTGAGTCTGAGATTGGATCCAGCCACCCCCAGGCTCCTCTCTGAGAAGGAATTTAGAAAGCAAGGGGGTCCTTTGTGCACCTCGTAGCTCAACGAGTTCAGCACAGAATCCCCCTGCACACACACAAACACACAGGCATGGGAATCTACACACACACTCCTGTTCATCCCTGCACAGACATAACCCAGACAGACTCACAGGGGAACTCCACACACCATTCCCACATCACAACATGAGAACAGTTAGAAAAACATAAAATATGTGCACCAACCATCACTGCACTGAAGCATTCACAGGATGTGACACCTGTGTCCACTTTTGAAATGTTACAGCCATTCTACACAGCCTTTATTTCCTGTCAGCTGAGTATTCTATCAGCTGCATTCTAAGATGAAACTCCAGGCACATGAACAGCTGAATCTGTTCCACATTTAAACGCTGTTGGCACATTTTCAAATGGAGAAAGTAGGGAGACTGCTCAGTGTTCAAATGAATGAAACACAGTGAGCCACAAAAGGCAAAAGTACATAGTGTGCAGCAGCTTTCTGGAGTTACAGATCTGCTCAATTTTTTATGTTTGGCATTCAGAGACCATGTTTAAATTTATTAAACTACTCCCGTTCTGCTCCCCCCCCCTTTTTTGAAGTGTTTCAATTGCCTTTCCTTCTTCCAACAGCTGTGACAACTGTTAAAACAGTCAGTAAAATTAAGTCCCCTCTATAATCCTTTAGTCAACGTTACATTGTAATCAGAGGTTGAGGGAGATTTCCTGTTACAAATGCACTGATTCATTTAAACTTAATTAACTGACACATATGTCAAAATGAGTAGATACATTTATTGCATGTTAGCTCATTAAATATTAGTAATTATTAGTGCTATTGTTATTGTTGAAAGAGCAAAAATTCAAGACTGCAGCTGGCTTTAAGTTATTGCATTCTTTAACATGCTCTGCCTTCAAATCAAAGCATACCTAGTGATGGTCAGACAGATGTCTCTGCACTCTCAAAATGTTCAGACAATTTTTAGCTCGAATCCTCTCTTCCCTCACCCATAACACAAGAACTGCAGAAACTACAACACCTATTTCCTATGTCCTTATGCTCACATGTGCATATGCAGGTCACAATATATAGTCAAATCACAATTACTATGGATATTATTAATGTGTTAAACTGTAGGGTTTGTTAATTGAAGCAGATATGTTTCTGAATATTAGTTCTTTCTCTGTGTCCATTCAATCCCATACATTCAGTCTCAAGCCCTGCACTCACACAATATATTGGGGGTGTTTTAAGATGACTTTTAATTGAGTCAAAGAGGAAGAAAAAAATTAGTTAGAATCTTGCACCAGAGCCAAAAAGACACGTGCCCTCATTTTATTGAAATGCATCTACTCTAAGAGGCTTATCTAAACTAATCCTTCAAATTAGCTGTAAGAAGGTACATTCAAGAAAGCTCCTTTGGAAAGACTGGGGGGGAAAATCATCCACAAAAAACCCCAACATTTAACTGACCTAGGAAGCAAGAATTTGGCACAGAATTAATACCGGAGAAAAATGAGACCAGTGAAAGATCCTGAACTCAGGAGAACCTGACTGTGCTGGGGAATCAGAGCTTTCACCCTGGGAAATGAACTGCTCTGAAACAGTGGGAAGAAACCAGGAACAAAGGCTGTGTTCAAATGCTCAAGAGGAAACAACTCCTTCCTCACCAAAAGGTCTGAGCAACCCTTAACTCATCTCTAGACATCCATGGAAATAAACCAGCCTGACCTTGAACCCAAGGGAAACAAAGACAAATTCCATGGCTTTAGCTGGAGCAAGGTTGGGGGGGGATGTGTCACTCCTCTCTGACATCACATGTTCCCCATGACATCACATCCTTCCTGTGACATCACACCTCCCCTATGACATCACATCTCCTATATGACATCACATCCATCATATGACATCACATCTGTCCTGAGATATCATATAACCCCTGTGACATCATGTCCTCCCCTGTGACATCACAGCTCTCCTATGACATCACAGCTCCCTGTGACATCACATCCTCCACTATGAAATTACATTCATCATATGACATCACATCCTTCATGTGACATCATATCTCCTCTATGACATCAAATCCATCATATGACATCACACCTCTCATGTGATATCATATAATCCCTGTGACATCATTTCCTCCCCTATGACATCACATCCTTCATGTGACATCACATCTTCATTATTACATCACACCTCCCCATGACATCAAAGCTCCTCTGTTACGTCACAGCTCCTCTGTGGCACCACACCTGTCCTGTAACATCACATCTCCCCTATGACCTCACATCCATCATATGACATCACACCTCTCCTGTGATGTCACATCATCCCTGTGATGCCCTGTCCTTCTCTGTGAAATCATAACTCCTCCATGACATCACATCCTCCCCATGACATCACAGCTCTCTTATGATGTCACATCCGTCATATGACATCATGTCTCCCTTGTAACATCATGTCCTCCCCATGACATCACATCCTTCCTGTGATATCATCTCTCCTCTATGATATCACATTCTCCCCTGTGACATCACACCTCTCCTGTGATATCATATCATCCCTGTGATGTCACGTCCTCCCCTCTGACATCACATCTCCCACATGACATCATACCTCCTCATGACATAACAGCTCTCCTGTGACATCACACCAGTGTTTTGGCCCCTGCTGAGCACAGCACCAACACTGGGACATTCCTTCCTTAGCTGAGGGCAAGAGCCTGGCAGGGGACCCAAGTAGGCCAGCTGAGCCCAACTGAGCCAAGGGACATTGCAGCCCATGGGAGGTCAGCTCAGCTCTAAAAGCTGAGGCAGGGAGCAGGAGGGGGGCATTCATTGTCTGATGGCTGCCTGCTGAGGAACCGTCCCGCGGACCCAAGCCCTGCTCCTCGGGAGTGGCCGACCATGGCTGCTCATGGGAAGCAGAGAACAAACCCTGCTGTCTTTGGCCTCTGTGTGCAAAAGCTTTGCTTTGCTTTTTCCTTTAAAAAACCTGCCTTATTTAAACCCACTACTTTTTTTTCCACCCTACTCTCTCCCCTGTCCTGCTGGGAAGGGGAGTGATAGAGTGGTTGGGAGGGCACCTGGTGTCCAGCCAAGGTCAACCCACCACACACCTGAACACTTCCAGAGACTGCACCACCTCCCTGGGCTACTTGTTCCAATGCCTGAACACTCTCTCAGTGGAAAAAGGTTTCTTTAATATCTAATATGAACCTTGCCCAACGCAATTTAAGGCCATTCCCTCACAACCTTTCACTATAGCATTGTGCAGGAGATGCTGGGGGAGATGGTGCCAAAGGCTTTCTGGAATTCCACAGAGACACATCCCCTGCCTTTCCCTCAGCTGCTGAGCGGGTCCTTTGTCAGAGAAGGAGATGAGGTTGGTCAGGCAGGACCTGCCTTTCCCAACCCCACGCTGGCTGGGCCTGATCCCCTGGTTGTCCTGCCCGTGCCATGGGATGGCACTGAGGAGGATCTGCTGCATGGACTTCCCTGGTCCTGAGGTCAATGGGACAGGCCAGGAGTTCCCCAGATGCTCCTTTTGGCCCTTCCTGGGGATGGGCATCCCATGTGCTTGTTGCCAGTCAGCTGGGACTTGTGCAGTTGTGCAGCACTGCTGGGGAATGAGTGAGAGTGGCTTGGCCAGCTCTTTCTCCAGCTCCCTCAGGACTCTTGGCTGCATCCCATGTGGACCCAGGCACTTGGGGGGGTCTCACTGGCAGAGCAGGTCACTGACCATTTCCTCCTGCATTGTGGGGGCTTCACTCAGCTCCCCATCACCAGCTTCCAGCCAAAGCCTGCCTGCCAGGTGTCCAAGGGGTCAGTTCTGCTGCCCCCTCCTTCCTTCCCCCACAATGGAAAACTCCCTCATTTTGTGTCCCTGTGCCCCAGACGGCTCTGACCACCACCTCACCCACCAGTCCCACAATCATGGAATGCTTTGGCTTGGGAGGGGCCTTAAAGAGCATCTCAGCACCCTCAGAGTCAAGAATTCCTTCCTACTATCTCCTCCAACCCTTCCCTCTATCCATGTGAAGCCACTGCCCCTTGTCCTGTCACTCCAGGCCCTTGTCCAAAGTCTCTCTCCATCTTTCTTGTTGGCTCCCTTCAGGCACTGGAAGGCCACAATTAGGTCACCCCTGAGCCTTCTCTTCTCCAGCCTCAACAATCCCAATTCTCTCAGCCTTTCCTCACAGCAGAGCTGCTCCATCCCTCTGATCCTCTTGCTGCTCCCCTCTGCACTCGCTCCAACAGGTCCATGTCCTTCCTGTGCTGGAGCCCAGAGCTGGAGGCAGCTCTGCAGGTGGGGCAGCATTACAGCCACGCATGTTCCAGCAAGGACATGGTGGAACCTCATGGAACCAAGGACCATTGTGACACTGCAGGGCCTTCTGGAGCCAAAGGAGCCCTGGGACAGTTGGGAATCTCATGGAATCAAGGCAGCACTGTCACCCTGGGAAAACTCAGGGAATTCAGGGCCCATTGTGACACTGCAGCTCCCCATGGAACAAAAGGAACCCTGGGACGCTGCGGAAACTCCTGGAACCAAGGGACCATTGGGACATTGAGGGGGCTGATGGAATCAGGAGTCCATTGGGACAATCCAGGGCCTCATGAAATCAAAGGAATTCTGGGACACTGTCAAACCTCCTGGAACCAAGGGTTCCTGCTGACATGTGTGTCCTCCTGGAACCAAGGGAGCCCGGAGATATTTCTGAACCTCCCAGAATCCAGGGGCCATTGGGACCCTGCAGAACCTCCTGCATTCAAGTGCTCCTTGTGAAACTGCAGGCTCTCCTGGAACCCAAGGATTCCTGGAACACTGCAGAGCTCATGGAACCAAGGGGCCACTGTCCCACTGCAGCTCCTTCTGAAGCACAAGGGACCCTGGGACAGTGGGAAATCTCCGAGAATCCAAAGGGCATTTTGGGACTGCAGGGCCTCATGGAACTAAAGGAACCTTTGGAGACTGTGGAAGCTCATGGAATCCAGGGGCCACTGGGACATGTGAGGCCTCCTGGAACCAAAAGAACCCTGAGAATTTTTGTGAGAACAAGTTAAGGCAGCAGCAGCTGCATTCAGTTAATCAGGATCCAAAAGGAGTGTTTTGGCCTTGACTGGTGTTTTCCATCCAGAGAGGGCTGTTTGCCAAAGTGGAAACCACTTGGAACGCTCTGCATGGCAGCCTGTGTTTTTCTGTGGTGGCTGAACACAGCCAGCACATGAGGGGAGGGGAATGTGTGGGATCAGGGCCCTGCCTTGGGGCCATGTTGGGAATTCTGGTGGACTAAAAGACAAAGCCCAGGTGCTGTTTCCAAAGGAACCCCAGTGAAAGGGGGACGCCGGAAATATGGGCGGACAAGTCCCAAAATGGAACTCTGTGTGTGCAGCCTCATTTTCTCCTTCAGCACCCACAGGAGAGGGGGCAAAAAGTATTGGTTGGGACCCAAAAACTGTTCAGGGGGAAAAATGAGGATTAAGGGGACAATGGGAAAATGGGAGAAACAGGGAGAACAGTGGAAAAGGAAGGCTGGTCTGGTGGGTCTGACGGTCCCATGGGGGTCTTTGGGCACAGGCAGGTTGGCAAAGGGGGCTGGCCCCCCAGCTCCCAACTTCCTGTGGGGTGCCGGGGGCTGTTGGATCCAATCTCAGCCTTGAATTATGCCAACATTTTCAGTTCAGAGGAATTAGAGAGGTCTGACTGAATCATTTTTGTCCTCCAGGTTTAATGATGGCAAATCAGATCTATTGATAGAAACAAATTTATTTAGGGTTACAAATGATCAGACAAAAGATCTTCATCAGAATTATTTACTGCACTATACAAACACTAAAACTACCAGGAGTACAGGATAAGACAGGACAGTGCTCTACACTAAAGCAATTGTTGAAGCAATTCTACTCAAGGTGGCACAAAAGCAATAATTCTTAATTAGAGATGGATGGAACTCCCCCAGACCAACGCTCAGGGGGAGATCTCTGCTCTCAACCTCCAGCAGTGACCTCGGGGGGTCACCAGCCAAGGCAGGAATCTCCACACACCACCCAAGAAGGGTTCTGTTGGAATAACCTTCCCCTGGGAAAGGGGACTGGCCCTTTGTGGTTGAAAGGGATGGAGTGACAGTCACTGGACTCCAGGGGCTGCCTCACCATCAGGGGCTTCATTCGAGGTGGATGCAGCAGTCGAAGTCGGGGCACTCGTAGGGCTTCCCTTACTGGTGGGTCCGTTGGTGTTTGGTCAGGTGAGAGCTGCGGGTGAAGCTCTTCCCACACTCCCCACATTTGTAGGGCCTCTCCCCTGTGTGGATGTGCCGGTGGGTGACGAGGGTGGAGTTCTGTTGGAAGCCCTTCCCGCAGTCAGTGCAGCGGAAGGGCCTCTCATCCGTGTGCGTCCGCTCATGCCTGAGGAGATCTGAGCTGGTCTGAAACCTCTTCCCACATTGCAAGCACTTGTAGGGCCGTTCCCCAGTGTGGATGCGCTGGTGTCTGCGGAGTGTGAAGCTGTCACTGAAGCTCTTCCCACATTCCCCACACCTGTAGAGCCGTTCCCCAGTGTGGATGTGCTGGTGTCGGATCAGGGTGGAGCTCTGGCTGAAGCTCTTCCCACATTCCCCACACGTGTAGGGACGTTCCCCAGTGTGGATGTGCTGGTGGGTGAGGAGGGTGGTGCTGTTCCTGAAGCTCTTCCCACATTCCAAGCACCTGAAGGGCTTCCCCCTGCTGGGAGGCTGCTCAGGGACCACCAGCTCAGAGCTCCCCCTCAAGCTCCAGCCGCCTTCCCAGCACACACTGGCTCTTTCCTCCTCAGAGCACCCTGGGATGGCTTTGGAGCCCCTCCTGCGGGGGGATCTCCGGCCCTTTTCCTCCCCGCTGCCTTCCTGCGCCGGGGAGCCCTTCAAAACGGCCTCTCCCACCAGGGTCTCACGGGGAGATTTGTCCTCCGGGCTCTCCGTCCTCACCTCGGGGCCTGGGGCAGGAAGCAAGAAGGACAGGCAGGGGATTTGCCTCCGGCCCACAGGGAAGGCCAAGGACATCCCCCCAACTCCGGCCCCGGCAGGACGGCGGCGCCAGCGGGGTTGTCCTGCAGCCGGGGCCATGCTCGGCTGACAGAGCCAGCACAACACCCGCCCAAAGGGACACTGACTTCCTCCTCACCTGCCTGGGGGGACCAAGGCATCTTCCTCTTCCTCGCAGCCTCCTCCTCCATCCGCCCAAGCTTTGGGAAGGACAAATCCTGATGGGGGGAAAACAAGGGCTGAGTGCGTTGGCTTGGGGGTTCCTCCTGCCCAAGTCCATCTGTAGAACTCACCGGGCATCCTGTGACCATAAAACCCTCCAAAACACTAAGATTCAGCCCAGAAAAGCACAAAACACCCAGATACAGGCAAAAAAATCCCTCAGAAATAGCAAGAAGATCCTCATCCCCCCAAACCGCACAAAGCAGAAATTCAGCTGAAAAATACTCCAAAATATGAAGATTATCCCCCTCTCCCTCCCCGTAGTCCCCCTCTGCCACCCCTTTCCCACCCGCCCCCCAAAGCCCGGCTCCCATCAGTTCCCATGGGGGGTGACCCACCCCCCCTCGTGTTCCCTTTGGGGGTCCCACCCGCTCTTTTCGCTTCTCTCGCCCCTTTCCCATCGTGGCCGCTCCGCTCACCCGACAGCGGCAGGAAGGGCAGGGACAGGGGCGGAGCAGCAACAGCAGGAGAACAATCGCCCGCCATCCCATGGATGCCTGGGAAGGTGGAACTCATCCCAAATATCCTGGGGGGAGCACGGGGTATCGTGACATACTGGGGTTGCCAGCACAGATTTCCCTGCACAGTCTGCAGGGAGTCAAGCTTTGGAGAGGAGATTGTGCCCCATGGATGGGATTGCAGAGGGTCCCTCAGGTCCCCAGAAGGAATCAGCAACCAGGAATAGACACAAAAGGCCCCCACAAAGATTTCGGGGGAGTGTCCTGTAGGGAGGGGACAGTGTCACCCCACCAGGGCAGGGCTGGCAAGTGGGAGGCTGCTCCAGGGGTCTGCAAGAGGCCTCGTGCTCTGCTCGGCCACAGCACTGGCTGGTACCAACACCCCCGGCTGCCCCCAGCCCTGGGCAGCTCTGCTGCCACAGGCTGTGCCCTCACCGTGGCCCTGCAATGGCCCTGCCTGTCCCTCACCCGGGGCCCTGCCCGTGGCCCTGTCCCTTGGCTCTCTCTCTGCCAGCTCAGTGTGGGGCACACGGGCTGGGGGTCCCTCCCAAGCCCCCCGGGCAGCCGGCGTTGGCTGGGGGGATGTGAGGGCTGGGCCTGCTCAGCACAGCCCCGGCCTCGTGCCCAGCGCCTCTTTCCTGACCCACACAAGAGCTTCCCGGCCCCCCCAGGGCTCCCCTGCTGCTGCCTCTGCTCCTGGCCCTGCCTTTGCTGCTCCCTTGGCTGGGGCAGCGGCTGCAGGGGGGGATGGCAGCAGCTTCAGCTCCACGGCACTTCCTGGGGGGAGCTCAGCCCGGGGGGACGGGCAGGGACCTGATGGGGATGGACAGGGGCCCAGCAGGGACAGACAGGGCCTGCAGGGGAAGGCACAGGGACAACCTGGCCCCTCACACTGCCAGGGCTGTCTCTGCTCCTCCTTGCAGGCTCCGTGGCCAGGCACAGTTTGTGTTCCTGGGTGCCCACCATCTCAGCACTTGGAGACGCTCAAATCAGCGCCCGCAGCTCTGCAGCAAAGCCCCAGCTCACCTGGCACACAGGGGATGGACACAGCACCTGCTCGGGGATGGGCACTCACAGCTTTCGTCTCTTCCCCACCACGGGGCTCTCCTTGTTCAGCAGCACCTCTGCCTTGCACTTATTCTCAGCCTCACCTCAGGGACAGCTCTGGGCTCACCTCCGCGCCACTTCTCAGCCTCACCTCAGGGCCTGGGCTCAAGGACAGGAACCTGCAGGGAGGGGACATCAGGTGCAAGCTCAGGGCTGCCTGCTTGCACTGCCCTCTGGGCTTCTTTCTCCTTCTACAACCAGCCCACAACTCAGCCTGCTTTTCTAACACCACACATTTACAGACTAACCTTGGAGACAGATATGGACAGACATCTCTATCACCCTGGGGATAGAGCCTCAAGCATGTGCTGCCATAGGAATGGGAATCACAGAATCACAGAATCAGCCACATTGGAAAAGACCTCCAAGATCATCAAGTCCAACCCTGGATCCAACCCCGCCGTGCTTCCCAGACCATGGCACTGAGGCCACATCCACTCTCACCTTCAACACCTCCAGGGACGCTGACTCCACCCCCTCCCTGTCCAGCCCATTCCAAGGCCTGATTACTGTCTTGGGAAGAAATTCCTTCCTAATATCCAACCTAAACCTCCCCTGGCACAGCTCAAGACCCAGCCCTCTTGTCCTACTGCTGCTTCCTGGCACAACAGCCCCACCCCCACCTGGTTCCAACCTCCTGGCAGGGACTTGCAGAGAGTGATGATTCCTGCTGGGGACCTGAGGGAGCCTCTGCAATCCCATCCATGGGGCACAATCTACTCTCCAGAGCTTGAGTCACTGCAGACTTTGCAGGGAAATCTCTGCTCCCAGCTGCATCCTGAGCCCAAGGTCAGTTTGTATCCCCAAGTGCTGATCCAATGGGTGCCCTGGGATTGGAGCCTGGGCTCTAATTAACCTCTCCTGTGCTGCCAAACAACAGGAGCTGTATGGCCAAGGGACAAACTCTGTGATCCCTGCCAGTGTCCATGGCCCCTCTCAGTGTCCTTCAGGGAAATTGGGAGGAGGAAATGAAGAAACCAGTTTGGAACTAAACTGGTGTAAAAGTGGGAAAAACCTCCTTCCATGGAAATAAAACTTAGTTTTTCCTAGGCTGAACAAGCTCATTCAGGGACGAAGGACTGGGACTTCTGTGGACACTTGTGCTGGTTTCTCTGGACACTTGTGTTCGTTCAGAGAGCCCCTGGAAACACTCTGCTGTTCACTCCCAGTGCCACCAGTGCCTGGGTCCTGTCTGCAGCAGTAGATTGCAGTGGGACTGGAGAAATGCTTTTCTGAGCCTCTGGGCTGGACACAGACACAGCCTGACCCTGAACCCAAGGGAAACAAAGACAAATTCCATGGCTTTAGCTGGAGCAAGGTTGGGGGGTTTTCCTGAGGGCAGCACTAACCAGACTTTTGTGTGTGTGTGAGACAGGCAGAACCACAAATGCCTTGTTATTGCTTATTATTTGTAATATCTTATAGATCTATCATACAACAGCTAAGGATGGATTCTGTAGAATATGATATAGATATGATACAGAATATATCTGATTATTGCTTTATCTGTCTGTCCAGACAGATATTGTGTATGCAGAGAGATTGTATTTGAGGGATATGTTCCTCTCAATACCCTGTGAGCTCCACTCCCAACGCCAGCAAATTCCTGAAGCTCCCCCTTCTGTGCCCTGCAGGTTTTGGCAGATTTGCAAGAGCAGGGGAATCATTCCCTGCAGCCCCTTTGCACTGTAGGAAATGGGAGCCCTGTGCACATCCTGCTGCCTCCAGATTCCATTCTGGGTGTGGGAAGGACCCTGTGGGGAGCCAAGAAATGCCTGGTTCTGCAGGAGCTGCAGATGCTCAAGGGGCAGCAGGACCAAGTCAGGGGTCTGGGTGGGCCTGGGGGGCTTTGGGGAGCAGGAGGGTCCTGGGGGAGCTGGGGAGGGGCTTTGGGGATTGGGGGTACAGACCAGGACAGACCAGGACAGACCAGAACAGACCAGGACAGACCAGTACCTCCTCACTGCTCCCCAGATCTCTCCTGGAGCTGGGCCACGTTGTCCTGGGACACCTGAGCCCCCCCGAGTGCCCTCCCAGTACAGCCCAGTGCCCCCAGTACAGCCACTGTGTTCCTGTCCCAGGGTGCTGGGTGATCCCTCTTTGTGGGGGTTGGAAGGGATTTGAGGGGGGGCTGGGGGAGATCTGGGGAGATCTGAGGAGTTTGGATGGGGATTTGGGGGTTTTGAGTGCCTTTAGGAAAGTTAAAAGAGGTCTTGGGAACATTGGGGGGTCAGAGGTACCTATGGGGGGAGGGGATTAAAGGGAAAATGGAGGTTAGGAGACATTTGGGAGGGGTTAATGAGGCCTGGGCGGGCAGAGGAGGGGTTGCACCAAGAGCAGGTGAGTCTTGAGACCCCCCCCTTGTGTCCCCAAGACCCTCTTGGTGTCCCCAGTTCCTCCCCTGACACCCTGAGACCCCCCTGGTGTCTCAAATGTCCCCAGGGCCTCTTCATGGCCCCAATTCCCCCCTTGACACCCTCAATTCTACTGTTCCCAAACCCTATCCCTGATGTTCCCAACCCTCCATCTCACCCCAGGAACCCCCCCTGGACCCTCTGACCACAAAAACACCCCCCCACACACTCACAGAAAGGCCAAGGGCATCTGGGGAAACACTGGGGACAGTTGGGGGGCTTTGCAGGGCACTGGGTGATTACTGGGGGATACTGGAACACACTGGGGGGAACTGAGGGACACTGGGAGGGCACTGGGAGGGACTGGGGAGTTACTGGGGGATTACCAGGACACACGGGGAGACACTGGCAGGTTACTGGGCCATACTGGGGGTTACTGGGTGCTCACTGGTGGATCACTGGGCCATCCTGGGGGGCAGTGGGAGGTCACTGGGACACACTGGCTGGTCACTGAAGGGGTCACTGGAAAGTCACTGGGATATACTGGGGTCTAGGGATCCCCTTACCCGGATGTGGTACATTTCCCCCCGGATTTTGGGGGCCATCCCTAGGATCCCTTCTTTTTGGGGCTGGGGGACCCCCTGGACCCACTGCTGGGCTTTAGGGGACCCCCCAAAATGCCCTCAAAACTCCTGAAATCCCCCCCTCGACACATCAAAACCTTCTCAAGGTCCCCTCAAATGCCCTCAGAGACCTCGTCCCTCCCCAGCACCCTCTAAACCCTCTCAGTGACCCACAAAACCCACCTGGGACCCCCCAGTCCCCTTTAGGGACCCCCCAAACCCCCTTAGAGACCCTCAAAACCGTCTAAGACCCCGTAAACCCCCTAGAGACCCCAAAACTGCCTAAAAGGTCCCGCCAGGACCCCCAAACCTCCTCAGAGACCCCCAAACCCCACCTGGCACCCCCCAAATCTCCTCAGAAACCAAAACCTCCTCAGAGACCCCCAAACCCCTTCAGGAACCTTCAACCACCCCCTGAGTCCCCTCAGGACACCGAACTCCCTCAGGGACCCCTCAAAACCTCCTCGGTTATCCCCGAACCCCCCCGCTAAACCCTCCCGATCCCCCCCGGGGGGACTCACAGCACTCAGAGCGAACCGCAGGCCCCGCCGCCAGCACCGATTCCCGGCTGCGCGCGCACCGCGTTCCGAGAACGCCGCCGCAGCCAATCAGCGCGCGGCCACGCCCCCGCAGCCCCGCCCCCGCCCCTGCCGCGTTGGCTGCCGGGAATCGGTGATGGCGGCGGGTCGGTCGGTGAGCTCTGAGTGCAGGCGGGGGGTGCGGGAGAGCGGGGTCTGGGGATCCCCTCGGGGGCTGCGGGGAGCGCGGCTGTGGGGGGAAAGGCTGGAGGGCTCGGGAGGGTTTGGCGCGGGGGGTTCGGAGGTTCGGAGGACCCTCTCGGGAGCCGCGGGGCCCGGAGGCCTCCCAAGAACCCGGATGTTCGATTCGATTGCCGAGAAAGTCCCTCGGAAAAAAAAAAATCAAAACCACCCAACCAAAAAAAGAACCCTAAAAAAAGGAAAAGTGAGAAAAAGGTGAAGGAAAAACTGCAAGGGCCAGGGGTATTTTATTGCTTTGCTTCAGTTTTTCCTTGGTTTCCTCAGATTCTTTGCTCCCTTCCTTTACAGAAAGCTCTTTTACTGTTCTGTAGTTTTGTGGTCCCTTAGAGGCTTTTAGGGGTCCCTGAGGAGGTTTTTGGGGGTCTGTGAGAGGGTTTGGTGTCGTGAGGGGACTTAGGGGGAGGTTGAAGGTCCCTGAAGCGGTTTGGGAATCGCTGAGGGAGTTTGAGAGTCCCCGAGAGAAATTGAGAGGTCCTGAGGGGCTTGGGGGGGGTGTCTTTGAAGGAGTTTTAGAGGTTTCTAGGGGGATTTCAGAAGTCCCAGAGGGTTTTGAGGGTCCCTGAGGGAGTTTTTGAGGTCTCTGAAAGGGTCTGGGGGGTCCCAGGTGGGTTTTGCAGGTCACTGAGAGGGTTTAGGGGGTCTTGGTAGGGGGAATTAGGTCTCTGAGGGGATTTGTGGGGCCCTTGAGGAGGTTTGGAAGGGTCCAGAGGTGGATTTCTGAGGGGATTTCAGGGGTTTTGAGGGGACTTTATAGGGTCTCTATGTCGGTGGACCGACCCCAGGGAATGGGGATCCCAATTCCCCCCCTGAGCCCCGGAGACCCCCAAAGCTCAGCACACAGAGACCCCACAGGGAGGGGGGCCCGGGGGTCCCCTAAAGCCCAGCAGTGGGGTTCAGGGGGTCCCCCAGCCCCCGGAGGAGGGGTCCTGTGCACGCACCCCAAAGTGCAGGGGGGGAGATGTACCACATTCGGGTAAGGGGATCCCAGTGCCCCCAGTATATTCCAGTGACCTCCCAGTGACCCTCAGTACAGCCCAGTAACCCCCTCAGTGACCCCCTCAGTGACCAGCCAGTGTGTCCCAGTGACCTCCTACTGCCCCCCAGTATGGCCCAGTGATCCTGCAGTGAGCACCCAGTAACCCCAGTATGGCCCAGTAACCTGCCAGTGTTCCCCCGTGTGTCCTGGTAATCCCTCAATAACCCCACAGTCCCTCCCAGTGCCCTCCCAGCATCCCTCAGTAACCCCCCAGTCCCTCCCAGTGCCCCCTGGTTCCCCCCAGTGTGTCCCAGTATCCCCCAGTAATCCCCCAGTGCCCCCCAAAGCCCCCCAGCTGTCCCCAGTGTGTCCCCAGATGCCCTTGGCCTTTCTGTGAGCAGGAGGGGGGGGCGTTTTTGGTCAGAGGGTCCAGGGGGGCTCCTGGGGTGAGATGGAGGGTTGGGGACATCAGGGATGGGATTTGAGGACAGTGGGGAGGGATTTATGGACAGTGGTATTGGGGATGTCAAGGGGGGAACTGGGGACACCGAAAGGGTCTTGGGGACACGAGGGGGGTCTCAGGACTCACCTGCTCATAGGGAAGCCCCTCCTCTCCCCCTCTAGGCCCCATTAACCCCCCCCAAATGTCCCTCAACTCCCCTTTGTTTCCTTTAATCCCCTTTCCCCTGCATACTTTTGAACCCCCAATGCCCCCAAAACCCTTTTAACTCCCCCAAATTCACCCAAAGCCCCCTAAAACCTCCCAAATCCCCATCCAACCCCCCCACAGATCCAGCCAAATCTCCCCCAGGCCCCCCTTAAATCCCTTCCAATCCCCCTCGGAAGAGAGATCACCTGGCACCCTGGGACAGGAACACAGTGGGCTGTACTGGGGGCACTGGGCTGTACTGGGAGGGCACTGGGGGGGGGCTCAGGTGTCCCATGACAACGTGGCCCAGCTCCAGGAGAGATCTGGGGAGCAGTGAGGAGGTACTGGTCTGTCCTGGTCTGTCCTGGTCTGTACCTCCAATCCTCAAAGCCCCTCCCCAGCATCCCCAGGACCCTCTGGGACCCCAAAGCCCCCCAGACTCCCCCCAGGCCCCTGACTTGGTCCTGCTGCCCCTTGAGCATCTGCAGCTGCTGCAGAACCAGGCATTTCATCAGCAAATGTGCAGGTGACCCCAAGCTGGGGGTGTGTTGATGTGCTGGAAGGCAGGAGGGCTCTGCAGAGGGACCTGGCCAAGCTGGATCCATGGGCTGATTGCAAGGGGATGAGGTTCCAGCAGGCCAAGGGCCGGGTCCTGCCCTTTGGGCACAAGAAGCCCCGTCAGCCCCCCGGGCTGGGGCCAGAGTGTCTGGAGAGCAGGCAGGCAGGAAGGGAGCTGGGAGTGGGGATGGACAGGAAGCTGAAGAGGAGGCAGAGTGTGGCCAGGTGGCCAAGAGGACCAATGGTTGGTGTCCTGTGTGAGGAAGAGTGTGTCAGCAGGAGCAGGGAAGTGATTGTTGGGCTGGAGTGAGCGCTGGTGAGGCCACCCCTGGAGTGCTGTGTCCAGCTCTGGGCCCTGAGTTGAGGAAGGCCCTGGAGGGGCTGGAGCAGGTGCAGAGAAGAGCAGCAAGGCTGGGGAAGGGAGTGGAGCCCAAGTGGTGTGAGGAGAGGCTGAGGGAGCTGGGGGTGTTGAGGCTGGAGAAGAGGAGGCTCAGGGGAGACCTCCTGACTCTCTGCAAGTCCCTGCCAGGAGGTTGGAGCCAGGTGGGGGTGGGGCTGTTGTGCCAGGAAGCAGCAGTAGGACAAGAGGGCTGGGTCTTGAGCTGTGCCAGGGGAGGTTTAGGTTGGATATTAGGAAGCAATTCTTTCCCAAGAGAGTAATCAGGCCTTGGAATGGGCTGGGCAGGGAGGGGGTGGAGTCAGCGTCCCTGGAGGTGTTGAAGGTGAGAGTGGATGTGGCATCAGTGCCATGGTCTGGGAAACACAGCAGGGTTGGATCCAGGGTTGGACTTGATGATCTTGGAGGTCTTTTCCAACTTGGCTGATTCTGTGATTCTCTGATTTCCATTCCTATGGCAGCACATGCTTGAGGCTCTATCCCCAGGGTGATCGAGATGTCTGTCCATATCTATCTCCAAGGTTAGTCTGTAAATGTGTGGTGTTAGAAAAGCAGGCTGAGTTCTGGGATGGTTGTAGAAGGAGAAGGAAGCCCAGAGGCCAGTGCAAGCAGGCAGCCCTCAGCTTGCACCTGATGTCCCCTCCCTGCAGGTTCCTGTCCTTGAGCCCAGGCCCTGAGGTGAGGCTGAGAAGTGGCGTGGAGGTGAGCCCAGAGCTGTCCCTGAGGTGAGGCTGAGAATAAGTGCAAGGCAGAGGTGCTGCTGAGGAAGGGCAGCCTCGTGGTGGGAAAGAGACAGAAGCTGTGAATGCCCATCCCCGAGCAGGTGCTGTGTCCATCCCCTGTGTGCCAGGTGAGCTGGGGCTTTGCTGCAGAGCTGTGGGCGCTGATTTGAGCGTCTCCAAGTGCTGAGATGGTGGGCACCCAGGAACACCAACTGTGCCTGGCCACGGAGCCTGCAAGGAGGAGCAGAGACAGCGGTGTCAGTGTGGGGGTCCAGGTTGTCCCTGTGCCTTCCCCTGCAGGCCCTGGCTGTCCCTGCTGGGCCCCTGTCCATCCCCATCAGGTCCCTGCCCGTCCCCCCGGGCTGAGCTCCCCCCAGGAAGTGCCGTGGAGCTGAAGCTGCTGCCATCCCCCCCTGCAGCCGCTGCCCCAGCCAAGGGAGCAGCAAAGGCAGGGCCAGGAGCAGAGGCAGCAGCAGGGGAGCCCTGAGGGGCCGGGAAGCTCTTGTGTGGGGCAGGAAAGAGGCGCTGGGCACGAGGCCTGGGCTGTGCTGAGCAGGCCCAGCCCTCACATCCCCCCAGCCAACGCCGGCTGCCCGGGGGGCTTGGGAGGGACCCCCAGCCCATGTGCCCCACACTGAGCTGGCAGAGAGAGAGCCAAGGGACAGGGCCACGGGTGAGGGACAGGCAGGGCCATTGCAGGGCCACGGTGAGGGCACAGCCTGTGGCAGCAGAGCTGCCCAGGGCCGGGGGCAGCCGGGGGTGTTGGGACCAGCCAGTGCTGGGGCCGAGCAGAGCACGAGGCCTCTTGCAGACCCCTGGAGCAGCCTCCCACTTGCCAGCCCTGCCCTGGTGGGGTGACACTGTCCCCTCCCTACAGGACACTCCCCCGAAATCTTTGTGGGGGCCTTTTGTGTCTATTCCTGGTTGCTGATTCCTGCTGGGGACCTGAGAGAACCTCTGCAATCCCATCCATGGGGCACAACTTCCTGTCCAAAGCTTGACTCACTGCAGACTGTGCAGGGAAATCTGTGCTGGCAGCCCCAGTATGTCATGATCCCCCGTGTTCCCCCCAGGATATTTGGGATGAGTTCCACCTTCCCGGGCATCCATGGGATGGGGGGCGATTGTTCTCCTGCTGTTGCTGTTTCTGCTCCGCCCCTGTCCCTGCCCTTCCTGCCGCTGTCGGGTGAGCGGAGCGGCCACGATGGGAAAGGGGCGAGAGAAGCGAAAAGAGCGGGTGGGACCCCCAAAGGGAGCTGGGGGGAGCCGGGGTTTGGGGGGCACGTGGGAAAGGGGTGGGAGAGGGGGGCTGAGGGGAGGGAGAGGGGGATAATCTTCATATTTTGGAGTATTTTTCAGCTGAATTTCCGCTTTGTGCGGTTTGGGGTGATGAGGATCTTCTTACTATTTCTGAGGGATTTTTTTGCCTGTATCTGGGTGGTTTGTGCTTTTCTGGGCTGAATCTTGGTGTTTTGGAGGTTTTTATGGTCACAGGATGCCTGGTGAGTTCTAGAGATGGACTTGGGAGGAGGAACCCCCAAGCCAACGCACTCAGCCCTTGTTTCCCCCCATCAGGATTTGTCCTTCCCAAAGCTTGGTCGGATGGAGGAGGAGGCTGCGAGGAAGAGGAAGATGCCTTGGTCCCCCCAGGCAGGTGAGGAGGAAGTCAGTGTCCCTTTGGGCGGGTGTTGTGCTGGCTCTGTCAGCCGAGCATGGCCCCGGCTGCAGGACAACCCCGCTGGCGCCGCCGTCCTGCCGGGGCCGGAGTTGGGGGGATGTCCTTGGCCTTCCCTGTGGGCCGGAGGCAAATCCCCTGCCTGTCCTTCTTGCTTCCTGCCCCAGGCCCCGAGGTGAGGACGGAGAGCCCGGAGGACAAATCCCCCCGTGAGACCCTGGTGGGAGAGGCCGTTTTGAAGGGCTCCCCGGCGCAGGAAGGCAGCGGGGAGGAAAAGGGCCGGAGATCCCCCCGCAGGAGGGGCTCCAAAGCCATCCCAGGGTGCTCTGAGGAAGAAAGATCCAGCCTGTGCCGGGAAGGCGGCTGGAGCTTGAACTGGAGCTCCAACCTGGTGGTCCCTGAACAACCTCTAAGCAGGGAGAAGCCCTTCAAGTGCTTGGAATGTGGGAAGAGCTTCAACCGTAGCTCCGCCCTGCTCCAACACCAGCACATCCACACTGGGGAACGTCCTTACACGTGTGGGGAATGTGGGAAGAGCTTTAACCGTAGCTCCAATCTCTGCACCCATCGTCACATCCACACTGGAGAACGGCCCTACAAGTGCTTGGAATGTGGGAAGAGGTTTCGGACCAGCTCCAATCTCCTCCTGCATGAGCAGACACACACGGATGAGAGACCCTTCTGCTGCACCGACTGTGGGAAGGGCTTCAACCGGAACTCCAACCTCGTCAGGCACAAGCACATCCACACTGGAGAACAGCCTGGGAAAGCGGTGGGAGAGGAGGGGTAGGGGGAGGAGGGAGAGTGGGAGTGGATGTGCATTGGGGGTGCCTTGTTGTCTCCATGACTTGATCCTTGGAAAGTGGTGGAGGGTGGAGAGAGGGGGAAGCTGTGAGAGCCTGGAGAGGGGGTTGCTCGGGCCCCCTGTGCTGAGCCAGGAGTTGGGGCTGTGCTGTTGGTGCCAAATTGCCCCTGGTCAGGCTGAACCCAGAGCCCGCCCACGTGTCAGGGGCCTGATCCGCTCCCTGCTCTTGTTGCCCTGGGGAAGCCTCTGGTGTCCCCTGGCCTGTGGGGCTGTTTGGTTGCCTTGGGCACAGCTGGCCCTTGTGTGGGTCCCCCCCACGGTGGGGGTTGGTGTTGCTGGGTCAGGCCCCGCCGGCTCCATTGTCAGCCCGGTGCCGGCGGGGGGGACACAGCGGGTTTGGGGCCCCCCGGGAGTGCCGGGGGTGGGTGTGGAGCCCGGGAGCTGCCGAGTGTGGAGGGCGGAGCGGGGCGATGGCAGAGCTGGCGGACCCCCGGGAACCTGGAGGGGGGAGCACGGAGAGGGAGGAGCCCCAGGACCCCCGGGAGCCTGAAACAGGGGGCATGGAGAAGGGGAAGCCTGGACAGTGGGGACCCCTGGGATCCCTGGGACAACAGAGTGGAGAACCTGGAGAGGGGGAATGTCTGGGAACTTGGCATCCCGAAGGCGAGAGTCAGAGGAGAAGGGACCCTTGGAACCCCCAATGCTGCCAGCATCCCTGACTGGGACCCCCAGCATCGCAGAGAGGGAAGCTGTTCCCAACCCCAGAGGCGACAGACCAGAGAGGGGGAACTCCTGGGAGAATTTCTTTGGGTTAACCTTCATATTTTAAAGTATTTTCTGGCTGAATCTCAACTTTTTGCAGTTTGGGTGGGCGAGGGTCTTCTTGCATGTTTTGAGAGGGTTTTTGCCTGAATCTCAGAGGTTTGGGTTTTTCTGGGCTGAATGTTGATGTTTTGGAGGTTTTTATGGTCACAGGATGCCCGGTGAGTTCTAGAGATGGACTTGGGCAGGAGGAACCCCCAAGCCAACGTGTTCAGCCCTTGTTTTCCCCCCCATCAGGATTTGTCCTTCCCAAAGCTTGGGCGGATGGAGGAGGAGGCTGCGAGGAAGAGGAAGATGCCTTGGTCCCCCCAGGCAGGTGAGGAGGAAGGCAGTGTCCCTTTGGGCGGGTGTTGTGCTGGCTCTGTCAGCCGAGCATGGCCCCGGCTGCAGGACAACCCCGCTGGCGCCGCCGTCCTGCCGGGGCCGGAGTTGGGGGGATGTCCTTGGCCTTCCCTGTGGGCCGGAGGCAAATCCCCTGCCTGTCCTTCTTGCTTCCTGCCCCAGGCCCCGAGGTGAGGACGGAGAGCCCGGAGGACAAATCCCCCCGTGAGAGCCTGGTGGGAGAGGCCGTTTTGAAGGGCTCCCCGGCGCAGGAAGGCAGCGGGGAGGAAAAGGGCCGGAGATCCCCCCGCAGGAGGGGCTCCAAAGCCATCCCAGGGTGCTCTGAGGAGGAAAGAGCCATCCTGTGCCAGGAAGGCCGGAGCTTGAGGGGGAGCTCTGACCTGGTGGTCCCTGATCAGCCTCCCAGCAGGGAGAAGACCTTCAAGTGCTTGGAATGTGGGAAGAGCTTCAGGAAGAGCACCAACCTCCTCTGCCATCAGCGCATCCACACTGGGGAACGTCCATACACTTGTGGGGAATGTGGGAAGAGTTTCAGTGACAGCTCCAACCTTAACCGACACCAGCACATCCACACTGGAGAACGGCCATACCCATGTCAGGAATGTGGGAAGAGTTTCAGGGACAGCTCCGACCTGATCCAACACCAGCACATCCACACTGGAGAACGACCCTACACATGTGGGGAATGTGGGAAGAGTTTCAGAGTCAACTCTTACCTGATCAAACACCAGCGCATCCACACTGGAGAACGGCCCTACAAGTGCTTGGAATGTGGGAAGAGGTTTCAGAACAACTCACATGTCATCCAGCACCAGCGGACGCACACGGATGAGAGGCCCTTCCGCTGCACCGACTGCGGGAAGGGCTTCAAGCAGAACTGCAACCTCATCAGGCACCAGCGCATGCACACCGGTGAGAGGCCCTACAAGTGTGGGGAGTGTGGGAAGAGCTTCACCCAGAGCTCTGCCTTGACCAAACACCAACGGACCCACCAGTAAGGGAAGCCCTGTGAGTGCCCCGACTGCGGGAAGAGCTTCGGCCGCTGCTTCCACCTTGAATGAAGCCCCTGATGGTGAGGCAACCCCTGGAGTCCAGTGACTGTCAGTCCATCCCTTTTGACCGCAAAGGGCCAGTCCCCTTTCCCAGGGACACATTCTTCCAACAGAACCCTTTTCAGGGGGTGTGTGGAGATTCCTGCCTTGGCTGGGGACCCCCCCCAGGGTCAGTCCTGGAGGTTGAGAGCAGAGATCTCCTCCCGAGCGTTGGTCTGGGGAAGTTCCATCCATCTCTAATTAAGAATTATTGCTTTTGTGGCAGCTTGAGTAGAATTGCTTCAACAATTGCTTTAATGTAGAGCACTGTCCTATCTTATCCTGTACTCCTTGTAGTCTTGGTGTTTGTACTGTGCAGTAAATAATTCTGATGAAGATCTTTTGTCTGATCATTTGTAACTATAACTAACTCATTTCTATCAATAGATCTGTTTTGCCATTATTAAAATCTGGAGGACAAAAGTGTTTCAGTCACACCTCTGTAATTCCTCTAAATTGCAACTGTTGGCATAATGCAAGTGAGATTGGATACAGCACCCCCAGCACCCCCCAGGAAGTTGAGAGTTCAGGGGGGCCACCACACTTTCCATGCACCCCTGTGTCCAAAGACCTCAATGGGACTGTTGAACCCACCAGACTATCCCCCTTTTCCACCCTTCTCCCTGTAACTCCCACTTTCCCATTTTTCCCTCAATCCCCATTTCCCCCCCCCCCAACAGTTTAGGGGTCCCAACCCCCACTTTTTGCTCCCTCTGTGGGCACTGAGGGAGAAAATGAGGCTGCACACACAGAGTTCCATTTCAGGACTTGTCCACCCATCTTTCCGGCGTCCCCCTTTCATTGGGGTTCCTTTGGAAACAGCGCCTGGGCTTTGTCTTTTAGTCCACTGGAATTCCCAGCATGGCCCCAAAGCAGTGCCCTGATCCCACACATTCCCCTCCCCTCATGTGCTGGCTGTGTTCAGCCACCAGAGAAAAACACAGGCTGCCATGCAGAGCGTTCCAAGTGGTTTCCACTTTGGCAAACAGCCCTCTCTGGATGGAAAACACCAGTCAAGGCCAAAACACTCCTTTTGGATCCTGATTAACTGAATGCAGCTGCTGCTGCCTTAACTTGTTCCCAGAGAAATTCTCAGGGTTCCTTTGCTTCCAGGAGGCCCCACATGTCCCATTGGCCCCTTGATTCCATGAGCTTCCACAGTCTCCAAAGGTTCCTTTAGTTCCACAAGGCCCTGCAGTCCCCAAATGCCCTTTGGATTCTCGGAGATTTCCCATTGTCCCAGGGTCCCTTGTGCTTCAGAAGGAGCTGCAGTGGGACAGTGGCCCCTTGGTTCCGTGAGCTCTGCAGTGTTCCAGGAATCCTTGGGTTCCAGGAGGGCCTGCAGTTTCACAAGGAGCACTTGAATGCAGGAGGTTCTGCAGGGTCCCAATGGCCCCTGGATTCTGGGAGGTTCAGAAATATCTCCGGGCTCCCTTGGTTCCAGGAGGACACACATGTCACCAGGAACCCTTGGTTCCAGGAGGTTGGACAGTGTCCCAGAATTCCTTTGATTTCATGAGGCCCTGGATTGTCCCAATGGACTCCTGATTCCATCAGCCCCCTCAATGTCCCAATGGTCCCTTGGTTCCATGAGTTTCTGCAGCGTCCCAGGGTTCCTTTTTTTCCATGGGGAGCTGCAGTGTCACAATGGGCCCTGAATTCCCTGAGTTTTCCCAGGGTGACAGTGCTGCCTTGATTCCATGAGATTGCCCAGTGTCCCAGGGCTCCTTTGGCTCCAGAAGGCCCTGCACTGTCACAATGGTCCTTGGTTCCAGGAGGTTCCACCATGTCCTTGCTGGAACATGCGTGGCTGTGATGCTGCCCCACCTGCAGAGCTGCCTCCAGCTCTGGGCTCCAGCACAGGAAGGACATGGAGCTGCTGGAGCGAGTCCAGAGGGGAGCAGCAAGAGGATCAGAGGGATGGAGCAGCTCTGCTGTGAGGAAAGGCTGAGAGAATTGGGATTGTTGAGGCTGGAGAAGAGAAGGCTCAGGGGTGACCTAATTGTGGCCTTCTGGTGCCTGAAGGGAGCCAACAGGAAAGATGGAGAGAGACTTTGGACAAGGTCCTGGAGTGACAGGACAAGGGGCAGTGGCTTCACACGGATAGAGGGAAGAGTTCCAGGAGGCAGTAGGAAGGAAATCTTTACTCTGAGGGTGCTGAGATGCTCTTTAAGGCCCCCCAAGCCAAAGCATTCCATGATTGTGGGACTGGTGGGTGAGGTGGTGGTTGGAGCCGTCTGGGGCACAGGGACCCAAAATGAGGGAGTTTTCCATGGTGGGGGAAGGAAGGAGGGGGCAGCAGAACTGACCCCTTGGACACCTGGCAGGCAGGCTTTGGCTGGAAGCTGGTGATGGGGAGCTGAGTGAAGCCCCCACAATGCAGGAGGAAATGGTCAGTGACCTGCTCTGCCAGTGAGACCCCCCCAAGTGCCTGGGCCCACATGGGATGCAGCCAAGAGTCCTGAGGGAGCTGGAGAAAGAGCTGGCCAAGCCACTCTCACTCATTCCCAGCAGTGCTGCACAACTGCACAAGTCCCAGCTGACTGGCAACAAGCAAATGGGATGCCCATGCACTGGAAGGGCCAAAAGGAGGATCTGGGGAACTCCTGGCCTGTCCCATTGACCTCAGGACCAGGGAAGTCCATGCAGCAGATCCTCCTCAGTGCCATCCCATGGCAGGGGCAGGACAACCAGGGGATCAGGCCCAGCCAGCGTGGGGTTGGGAAAGGCAGGTCCTGCCTGACCAACCTCATCTCCTTCTCTGACAAAAGACCTGCTCAGCAGCTGAAGGAAAGGCTGGGATGTGTCTCTGTGGAATTCCAGAAAGCCTTTGGCACCATCTCCCCCAGTATCTCCTGCACAAACTGGCTGCTCATGGCTTGCCCAGGGAACTGTTTGCTGGGTGACAAAGTGTCTGATGGCCCAGGGAGTGGTGGGGAATGGAAGGAAATCCAGGTGGGGCTGGTCACTAGTGGGGTTCCCAAGGGGTCAGGGTTGGGGCTGCTCCTGTTTAACATCATTGTGGATGATCTGGGCGAGGGGATCGAGTGCCCCTCAGGAAATTCATGGACAACACCACGTTGGGTGTGAGTGTGGATGTGCTGGAGGGCAGGAAGGCTCTGCAGAGGGATCTGGACAGGCTGGATCAATAAGGCCAAGTGTCAGGGCCTGCCCTTGGCTCCCAACAACCCCCTGGAACGCCCCAGGCTGGGGGCAGAGGGGCTGGAGAGCTGCTCAGCAGGAAGGGACTTGGGGGTGCTGCTTGACAGGGGCTGGATATGAGGCAGAGTGTGCCCAGGGGGGCAAGAAGGCCAAGGGCATGGTGGCCTTTGTGGAGAAGAGTGTGGCCAGCAGGAGCAGAGAACTGATTGCCCCTCTGTGCTGGGCACGGGGGAGGCCCCACCTGGAGTGCTGTGTCCAGTTGTGGCCCCTCAGTGCCAAAAGGCCCTTGAGGGGCTGGAGCGTGTCCAGAGAAGGGAACGGAGCTGGGGAAGGCTCTGGAAAACATGTCTGCTGAGGGACGGCTGAGGGAACTGGGCTGGTTGAGTGTGGAGAAGGGGAGGCTCAGGGGGGACCTCATTGCTCTCTGCAATGACCTGAAAGGAGGTTTTAGTGGGGTGGGGGTTACTCTCTTCTGCCAAGGCTACAGTGAAAGGTTGTGAGGGAATGGCCTTAAATTGCCTTGGGCAAGGTTCATATTAGATAATAAAGAAACCTTTTTCCACTGAGAGAGTGTTCAGGCATTGGAACAAGTAGCCCAGGGAGGTGGTGGAGTCTCTGGAAGTGTTCAGGTGTGTGGTGGGTTGACCTTGGCTGGATACCATGTGCCCTCCCAACCACTCTATCACTCCCCTTCCCAGCGGGACAGGGGAGAGAGTAGGGTGGAAAAAAAAATAGTGGGTTTAAATAAGGCAGGTTTTTTAAAGGAAAAAGCAAAGCAAAGCTTGTGCACACAGAAGCCAAAGACAGCAGGGTTTGTTCTCTGCTTCCCATGAGCAGCCATGGTCGGCCACTCCCGAGGAGCAGGGCTTGGGTCCGCGGGACGGTTCCTCTGCAGGCAGCCATCAGACAATGAATGCCCCCCTCCTGCTCCCTGCCTCAGCTTTTAGAGCTGAGCTGACCTCCCATGGGCTGCAATGTCCCTTGGCTCAGTTGGGCTCAGCTGGCCTACTTGGGTCCCCTGCCAGGCTCTTGCCCTCAGCTAAGGAAGGAATGTCCCAGTGTTGGTGCTGTGCTCAGCAGGGGCCAAAACACTGGGGTGTTCTCAACCCCCTTCCAGCTGCCAATGCCAAGCCCAGCCCTGGGAGGGCTGCTGTGGGGAACTGAACTGCAGCTCAGCCAGACCCAACCCAAATATCTATGGCACATATTCTGTAGAATCCATCCTTAGGTGTTGTATGAGAGATCTGTAAGATATTACAAATAATAAGCAATAATAAGGCAAGTGTCCTCCTTAGGGAAAAACCCCCTCCCTACCTACTGCCTGGGTTTGTTCCCTGGGGGTCTCTGCAGCAGCAAGCACAGCCCCACACTGACTGCTCTGGGCTGTGCAGGCATTTGTGGTTCTGCCTGTCTCACACACCCCCAACCTTGGGATGGATCTGGATGTGACTGGATGTGATGTCACAGGGGAGATGTGATTCTGTATGATGGATGTGATGTCACAGGGTAGGTGTGGTGTCATAAGGGAGATGTGATGACATATTATGGTTGTGACGTTGGTAGATATGATGTCACAGAAAGGATGTGATGTCACAGGGGAACTCTGATGTCACGAGGAGGATGCAATGTCATTTGGGAAATGTGATGTCACAGGAAGAATGTGATGTCATATGATGGGTGCCAAATCATAGGAGAGCTGTGATGGCACAGGGGAGCATGTCACGTCACAGGGATGACAGGATATCACAAGAGAGATGTGGTATCATATGAAGGATGTGACATCATAGGGGAGATGTGATGTCATAGAAAGGCTATGATGTCATAGGGGAACTGTGATGCCACAAAAAGGATGTGATGTCACAGGGGAGGACCTGACATCACAGGCATGATATGATATCACAGTAGAGGTCTGATGTCACAGGGGAGGTGTGATGTCATAGGGGAGATGTGATGTCATATTATGGTTGTGATGTCACAAGGATGGATGTGATGCTTGGAGGAGGTGTGATGTCACAGGGAGGACATGATGTCACAGGAAGGATGTGATGTCACAGGAAGGATGTGATGTCATGGGGATGATGTGCATTCACAGGGATTCTATGATATCACAGAAAAGATGTGATGTCATATGATGGACGTGATGTCATATGGGAGATTTGATGTCAAAGAAAAATGTGATGTCATAGGGGAGCTGTGATGTCACAGGGGCAATGTGATGTCATGGGGAGGATGGGCTGTCACAGGGCAGCTGTGATGTCAGAGGGATGATATCACTGGAGAGATGTGATGTCATATGATGGATGTGACATCATAAAGGAGCCTTGATGTCACAACAAGGATATGATGTCACAGGGGAGGTGTGATGTCACAGGGAGGATTTGATGTCACAGGCAAGCACGGGATGTCACAGGGATGATATGATATCACAGAAGAGATGTGACATCACAGGAAGGGTATGATGTCACTGGGCAACTGTGATATCATGGGGAGGTGTGATGTCATAGGGGAGATGTGATGTCCCAGGGGAGGATGTGATGTCACAGGGATTATTTGATATCACAGGAGAGGTGTGATGTCATATGATGGATGTGATGTCATACGGGAAATGTGATGTCACAGGGTGGATGTGTTATCATAGGGAGCTGTGAGGTCACAGGGACGATGTGAGGTCACAGGGGAGCACGTGACATCACAGTGATATGATATCACAGGATATATGTGATGTCATATGATGGATGTGATATCATAGGACAGATGTGATGTCACAGGGAGGTGTGTTGTCACAGGAACATGTGATGTCAGAGGGGAGGACGTGATGTCACAGGGATAATATGTTATCACATGAGAGATGTGATGTCATATGATGCATGTGACATCACAGGGGAGCTGTGATATCACATGAAAAATGTGATGTCACAGGACTGATGTGATGTCACAGGGAGGATGTTATGTCACAGGGGAGGTGTGATGTCACAGGGGAGGACATGACATCACAGGGATGATCTGATATCACAAGGGAGATGTGATGTCTTATGATGGATGTGACGCCATAGGGAAGATGTGATGTCTCAGGAAGGACGTGATGTCACAGAGCAGGTGTGATATCATGGAGAGGATGTGATGTCACAGGAAAGATCTGATGTCACAGGGGAGCTGTGATTGTAACCGTTCGTTTGGATACATGTCCAGAAAAAAGACATGTGCCAGAAAAACTCAAACACACAAAATATCTTTTAGTACAGTGAGAATAATAATAATAATAAACTTAGCAAGAGGAATCAAAAACTAAAAAAGGATACAACATAACTACCTTATCGGGTGGCATTAAAACAAATACTACAAACAGCATTTAATACAGTATTAACTAGTGAAAAGGGATACCAAGAAAGGATCTTAACACAATATTATGGATAACACGATATTGGTTAGTAAAAAGGGAAACTAAAGGAAAAATACCATAAACATAAAAGGGGAATTAAAGGAACATTAAAAGGATATTAAAAAGTTTGTTCCCTCAGTTGCTTCCTGTCAATAACCTGTGCTTACCCACACAGACAGGCCAGGGCTGCCAGGATCTGCAGCAGCTGGTCGGTGCCCGTGCTTAGCGGGCGTCCCCGCGGAGCAACACAGTCTCCATGGCAGGATGAGGATCGCTCACCCCAGCAGTCCTGACACCCCATTTTATCAGCTCTACATTACACCACGTAGGGCCAGTACCCAGTATAAGGTGATGCCTGAGTGGCAGCCAAACCCCGCCTGTTCATCACCTGAGAGCAACAGTCTGTGCATGCCCTGCTGTAGGGCAAGGGGCGAGCAACCCCTGCCCACATAATCTTCCTCCCATCATCATCTTTCTCACCCCTATGGATGACCTCTACCACTGTGTTTCAAGGGTAGATGTATCTGTCTTGCATTATGTAGCAAAACCAAGGAAGAACTCAGCTCTGATAATAGGGGATATCAAGCGGACTTGCTAAAAAGCACAATGGACCTTACAATTAACCTGTGCCATGAAGTTACATCGTACCATACTCTGGCTGGTTTCACATCCTAATATGATTCCTTTCTCACGCCTCTCTGCTCCATTGATCATCTAATTCAAAAGTACCCCCCTTACATGGCACCTTTTCTCTGCCAGGAATCTTCATTTGGATTCAATTTCTCAGGAGGTGGGACAAGCCATTGTAGTACAGTGCTGAAAAAAGGGAACAGCAGCTCTTTCCACCAGGAAAAAAAGTCTGAATCCTTTGGTTTCAGGTCCAGTTGTTGGGGCAGCCTTGGCACTTTTGGGGCAGCAAGAGTTTTCTGTGGTGGCACCTTTGTATGGCAGGAATCTTCATTTACATTAAATTTTCCAGGAGGTGGGACCGGCCATTGCAGCGCAGGGCTGAGAAAAGGGAACAGCAGCTCTTTCCCTAAGGAAAAAAAGTCTGGAAGCTTTGGCTTCAGGTGTAGTTGTTGAAGCAACCTGGGCACTTCTTAGGCAGGACGAGTTTTCTGTAGTGGCACCTTTTGTCTGGCAGGAATCTTCAGTTGGAGTAAATTTTTCAGGAGGTGGGACCGGCCATTGCAGAGCAGGGCTGAAAAAAGGGAACAGCAGCTCTTTCCACCAGGAAAAAAAGTCTGGAAGCTTTGGCTTCAGGTGCAGTTCTTGCAGTCTGGGCACTTCTTGGGCAACAAGAGGTCCCTGTGGTGGCACCTTTTCTGCAGAAAGAATCTTCATTTGGATTCAATTTTCCAGGAGGTGGGACCCGCCATTGCAGCGCAGGCCTGAAAAAAGAAAACAGCAGCTCATTCCACCAGGAAAAAAAGTCTGGATTCTTTGGCTTTGAGGTGCAGTTGTTGGAGCAGCCTGGGCACTTCTTGGGTAGGAAGAGTTTTCCGTGGTGGCACCTTTTGTCTGGAAGGAATCTTCAGTTGGATTCAATTTTCCAGGAGGAGGGACAGGCCATTGCAGCGCAGGGCAGAAAAAAGGGAACAACAGCTCCTTCCACCAGGAAAAAAAGTCGGGAAGCTTTGGCTTTGAGGTGCAGTTGTTGGGGCAGCCTGGGCACTTCTTGGGCAGCAAGAGCTTTCTGTGGTGGCACCTTTTGTCTGGCAGGAATCTTCATTTAGAGTAAATTTTCCAGAAGGAGGGACAGGCCATTGCAGAGCCAGGCTGAAAAAAGGGAACAGCAGCTCTTTCCACCAG
>NW_024105178.1:0-21577 GCF_003945595.2 Pipra filicauda
CGGCGTTCTCGGAACGCGGTGCGCGCGCAGCCGGGAATCGGTGCTGGCGGCGGGGCCTGCGGTTCGCTCTGAGTGCTGTGAGTCCCCCCGGGGGGCTCGGGAGGGTTTAGCGGGGGGGTTCGGGGATAACCGAGGAGGTTTTGAGGGGTCCCTGAGGGAGTTCGGTGTCCTGAGGGGACTCAGGGGGTGGTTGAAGGTTCCTGAAGGGGTTTGGGGGTCTCTGAGGGGGTTTTGGTTTCTGAGGAGATTTGGGGGGTTCCTGGTGGGCTTTGGGGGTCTCTGAGGAGGTTTGGGGGTCCTGGCGGGACCTTTTAGGCAGTTTTGGGGTCTCTAGGGGGTTTACGGGGTCTTAGACGGTTTTGAGGGTCTCTGAGGGGGATTGGGGGGTCCCTAAAGGGGACTGGGGTGTCCCAGGTGGGTTTTGCGGGTCACTGAGAGGGTTTAGAGGGTGCTGGGGAGGGACGAGGTCTCTGAGGGCATTTGAGGGGACCTTGAGAAGGTTTTGATGTGTCGAGGGGGGGCTTTCAGGGGGTTTGAAGGCATTTCGGGGGGTCCCCTAAAGCCCAGCAGTGGGTCCAAAGGGTCCCCCAGCCCCAAGGGGAGGGGTCCTAGGGATGCTCCCCAAAATCCGGGGGGGAAATGTACCACATCCGGGTAAGGGGATCCCTAGACCCCAGTATATCCCAGTGACTTTCCAGTGACCCCTTCAGTGACCAGCCAGTGTGTCCCAGTGACCTCCCACTGCCCCCCAGGATGGCCCAGTGATCCTGCAGTGAGCACCCAGTAACCCCCAGTATGGCCCAGTAACCTGCCAGTGTCTCCCCGTGTGTCCTGGTAATCCCCCATTAACCCCCCAGTCCCTCCCAGTCCCTCCCAGTTTCCCTCAGTTCCCCCCAGTGTGTCCCAGTATCGCCCAGTAATCACCCAGGGCCCTGCAAAGCCCCCCAACTCTCCCCAGTGTGTTCCCAGATGCCCTTGACCTTTCTGTGAGTGTGTGTGGGGGGGTGTTTTTGTGGTCAGAGGGTCCAGGGGGGGCTCCTGGGGTGAGATGGAGGGTTGGGGACATCAGGGATGGGGTTTGAGGACGGTGGGGTTAAGTTTGGGGACAGTGGAATTGGGGGTATCAAAGGGGGAGTTGGGGCCATGAAGAGGCCCTGGGGACATTGGAGACACCAGGGGGGTCTCGGGGTGTCAAAGGAAGAACTGGGGACACCAAGAGGGTCTTGGGGACACAAGGGGGGGTCTCAGGACTCACCTGCTCTTGGTGCAGCCCCTCCTCTGCCCGCCCAGGCCTCATTAACCCCTCCCAAATGTCTCCTAACCTCCATTTTCCCTTTAATCTCCTCCCCCCATAGGTACCTCTGACCCCCCAATATCCCCAAGACCTCTTTTAACTTCCCTAAAGGCACTCAAAACCCCCAAATCCCCATCCAAACTCCTCAGATCTCCCAAGATCTCCCACAGCCCCCCCTCAAATCCATTCCAACACCCCCAAAGAGGGATCACCCGGCACCCTGGGACAGGAACACAGTGGGCTGTACTGGGGGCACTGGGCTGTACTGGGAGGGCACTGGGGGGGGCTCAGGTGTCCCAGGACAACGTGGCCCAACTCCAGGAGAGATCTGGGGAGCAGTGAGGAGGTACTGGTCTGTCCTGGTTTGTACTGGTCTGTACTGGTCTGTCCTGGTTTGTACCCCCAATCCCCAGAGCCCCTCCCCAGCTCCCCCAGGACCCTCCCAGACCCCAAAGCCCCCCAGGCCCCCCAGGCCCCTGACTTGGTCCTGCTGCCCCTTGAGCATCTGCAGCTCCTGCAGAACCAGGCATTTCTTTGCTCCCCACAGGGTCCTTCCCACACCCAGAATGGAATCTGGAGGCAGCAGGATGTGCACAGGGCTCCCATTTCCTACAGTGCAAAGGGGCTGCAGGGAATGATTCCCCTGCTCTTGCAAATCTGCCAGAACCTGCAGGGCACAGAAGGGGGAGCTTCAGGAATTTGCTGGCACTGGGAGTGGAGCTCACAGGGTATTGAGAGGAACATATCCCTCAAATACAATCTCTCTGCATACACAAAATCTGTCTGGACAGACAGATAAAGCAATAATCAGATATATTCTGTATCATATATATGGCACATATTCTACAGAATCCATCCTTAGCTATTTTATGATAGATCTATAAGATATTACAAATAATAAGAAGTAATAGAACAAGTGTCCTCCTTAGGGACACACACTTCAGAAGGGAACTTGCACTTGACCCCCCCCTCTCTTCAGCTTCGAGCCACCCGGTGCCACAGAGGGGGACAGAGCTCCTGTGGAACATTCTATTCCACTGACACAGAGCAAGGAATAAACCCAAAGTATTGCCTGGGTTTGTTCCCTGGGGGTCTCTGCAGCAGCAAGCACAGCCCCACACTGACTGCTCTGGGCTGTGCAGGCATTTGTGCTTCTGCCTGTCTCACACACACACAAAACAGTCTGGTGTAGTGCTGCCCTCAGGAAACACCCCCGGCCTTGCTCCAGCTAAAGCCGTGGAATTTGTCTTTGTTTCCCTTGGGTTCAGGGTCAGGCTGTGCCTGTGTCCAGCCCAGAGGCTCAGAAAAGCATTTCTCCCATCCCACTGCAATCTGCTGCTGCAGACAGGACCCAGGCACTGGTGGCACTGGGAGTGAACAGCAGAGTGTTTCCAGGGGCTCTCTGAAGAACACGAGTGTCCAAAGAAACCAGCACAAGTGTCCACAGAAGTCCCAGTCCTTCATCCCTGAATGAGCTCATTCACCCCAGGAAAAACTAAGTTCTATTTCCATGGAAGGAGGTTTTTCCCACTTTAACACCAGTTTAGTTCCAAACCAGTTTCTTCATTTCCTCCTCCCAATTTCCCTGAAGGACACTGACAGGGGCCATGGACACTGACAGGGATCACAGAGCTTGTCCCTTGGCCATACAGCTCCTGCTGTTTGGCAGCACAGGAGAGGTTAATTAGAGCCCAGGCTCCAATCCCAGGGTGCGCCTTGAAGATGAGCTTGAAATCAAATGACTTTCCTGCTGGAGGGTTAAATTCAGTCCCCATCACCTTTTTTTGGGCTAATCTTCATATTTTGGAGTATATTTTAGCTGAATCTCAACATTTTGCAGTTTGGGGGGCGAGGGTCTTCTTGCTATTTCTGAGACTTTCTTTTCCTGAATCTTGGTGGTTTGGGTTTTTCTGGGCTGAATCTTGGTGTTTTGGAGGTTTTTATGGTCACTGGATGCCTGGTGAGTTCTAGAGATGGACTTGGGCAGGAGGAACCCCCAAGCCAACGCTCTCAGCCCTTGTTTTCCCCCCATCAGGATTTGTCCTTCCCAAAGCTTGGTCGGATGGAGGAGGAGGCTGCGAGGAAGAGGAAGATGCCTTGGTCCCCCCAGGCAGGTGAGGAGGAAGTCAGTGTCCCTTTGGGCGGGTGTTGTGCTGGCTCTGTCAGCCGAGCATGGCCCCGGCTGCAGGACAACCCCGCTGGCGCCGCCGTCCTGCCGGGGCCGGAGTTGGGGGGATGTCCTTGGCCTTCCCTGTGGGCCGGAGGCAAATCCCCTGCCTGTCCTTCTTGCTTCCTGCCCCAGGCCCCGAGGTGAGGCCGGAGAGCCCGGAGGACAAATCCCCCCGTGAGACCCTGGTGGGAGAGGCCGTTTTGAAGGGCTCCCCGGCGCAGGAAGGCAGCGGGGAGGAAAAGGGCCGGAGATCCCCCCGCAGGAGGGGCTCCAAAGCCATCCCAGGGTGCTCTGAGGAGGAAAGAGCCAGCCTGTGCCGGGAAGGCGGCCGGAGCTTGAGGGGGAGCTCTGAGCTGGTGGTCCCTGAACAGCCTCCCAGCAGGGAGAAACCCTTCCAGTGCTTGGAATGTGGGAAGAGCTTTAGGTGGAGCACCAACCTCCTCACCCACCAACACATCCACACTGGGGAACGTCCCTACAATTGTGGGGAATGTGGGAAGAGCTTCAGTGACAGCTCCAACCTTCGCAAACACCAGCGCATCCACACTGGGGAACGGCCCTACAAGTGCTTGGAATGTGGGAAGAGGTTTCACACCAGCTCAGATCTCCTCAGGCATGAGCGGACGCACATGGATGAGAGGCCCTTCCGCTGCACCGACTGCAGGAAGGGCTTCCAGCACAACTCCACCCTCGTCACCCACCGGCGCATCCACACCGGGGAACGGCCCTACAAGTGTGGGGAGTGTGGGAAGAGCTTCACCTGGAGCTCTGCCTTGACCAAACACCAACGGACCCACCAGTAAGGGAAGCCCTACCAGTGCCCCGACTGCAGGAAGAGCTTCGGCCGCTGCTTCCACCCCAAATGAAGCCCCTGATGGTGAGGCAACCCCTGGAGTCCAGTGACTGTCAGACCATCCCTTTCCACCACAAAGGGCCAGTCCCCTTTCCCAGGGGCAGCTTCTTCCAACAGAACCCTTCCTGGGGGGTGTGTGGAGATTCCTGCCTTGGCTGGGGACTCCCCCAGGGTCACTGTTGGAGGTTGAGAGCAGAGATCTCCCCATGAGTGTTGGTCTTGGGGAGTTCCATCCATCTCTAATTAAGAATTATTACTTTTGTACCAGCTTGAGTAGAATTGCTTCAACAATTGCTTTAGTGTAGAGCACTGTCCTATCTTATCCTGTACTCCTGGTAGTTTTAGTGTTTGTATTGTGCAGTAAATATTTCTGAGGAAGATCTTTTGTCTGATCATTTGTAACCCTAAATAAATTCGTTTGTATCAATAGATCTGATTTGCCATCATTAAAATCTGGGGGACAAAAGTGCTTCAGTCACACCTCTGTAATTCTTCTAAATTGAAAGTGTTGGCATAATCCAAGGCTGAGATTGGATCCAGCAGCTCCCAGCACCCCACAGCAAGTTGGGAGCTCAGGGGGGCACCCCTCTTTGCCAAGCCCCCTGTGCCCAAAGACCCCCATGGGACCATCAGACCTGCCAGACCACCAACCATTTTTCACCCTTCTCTCTGTTCCTCCCACTTTTCCATGGTCCCTCAATCCCCAACCTGCCCAGGATCACTTTTTGGGTCCCAACCTCTAACTCTTTCCCTCATCTCCCACCCCTTCCACATCATCCCCCCCATCCCTAGCAACCTCATGCTCAATTTGAGGGTCCCACCCTGCCCTTTCCCCACTCTTCTGACCTCTCCCCCCCTATTTCCCATCATCCCCCAAACCTCAGTGCCCTGCCCTGCTCCACTTTTGGGGGATCCCACTTCCCTCCCACTCAGTTTGGGTTCCCACCACCCATTTTTTCCCCTCTGACCCCCCTTTTGCCACCGACCACCCCCTTCCCAACCCTCGCTCACCTGAGAGCTCCTTGCCCGCAGCCGGGGGGGCTCCCAGCACCACCAGTGCCCAGAGAAGTCTCCCCAGAAAAGGGGTTGGGTGGGGTCCTGGGTGGGCTTTGAGTGGGTTTGGGGGTCCTTGGGGAGCTCTGGGGAAGCTTTTGGGGGGTCCCAGCACCTCTTGGGGTGAGCTGGTTGCTTTATTGAGGGGCAGGTGCCCTCCCAAAGCCCCTGCAGAGTGGGGTGACATGGGGGGAACACAGGGGAGTCCGCATTTCTGATCCATCCCACGGCCGGTTCTGCCCCCCCCAAACTCAGCTCCAACCCTTGGGATTCCCCCAAGCCCCTCTCCCACTGCCCCCCAATAACCAGGACTGGGGAGAACTGGGAAGCTTTACTGGGATCACTGGGAGCAGCTGGGTGGTGTCAGAATAAAAGCAGGTGAGGGGGGGACACACAACCCTCCCAAAATCCTCACAGGGATGGGGGAGGTCCAGGCTGGGCCTGAGGCCCTGGGGAGGGCCTTTGTTTCCATCAGGCCCTGCCACGTCCCAGACTCCCTTTGGTTCCATGAGGTGCTGCAGGGTCACAATGTTCCCTTGATTCCATGAGGTTCCACCATGTCCCAGGGTTCCTTTGGTTCCATGGGATTCCACAGGGCCAAAACTCCCTGGTTCTTCTCCTTCCAACATTTGGGGGCCCATTCTATCCCTGCCTGGGATGGAGCCCCATTGTGTTTCTGCAGGAATGGATCCATGGCCATCCTGCCACTGCCCCAATTGAATGCTGCACAAATGTCACTGCAGGCCCGACCCTGGATGCAGGAACAGTCTGGGAACTCCAGGCCTGCTGACATTCAGCAGAGCCAGTCGGGGTCCCAAAGAGCACAAGTGAGTGACTGCAACCCCTGCAGGTCTCTGGCATTGCTGGGGACAAATGCAGGAACTGCCAGGAGCTCTGCAGAGCCCTGACAGTGCCACTGCAATCCCAAGCTGCATTGCCCAGGGCAACCCTCAGCACAGCCAAGGCCACAACCCTTCCTGAAAGGTGTCCCTTCTGGGCAGGGCCAGGGGGACAAACCCCTCCATCTGTCCCTGCACATGTTGTGTCCAACTCTCATCCCCCACTTAGGGACAAAATCAGGCTACATTGGGTGTTTAACTTTGCATTTACTTCACTCTTTTGTGCTTCCAACACACACACACACACACCCCCCAGTCTCGGCAGAGTCTGGCCCCCCAAAGAACACAAGATCTGACTATTTGTGGCTCCTGCTGCAGTGGCTGCAACTTGGGCTACAACCTGTGCCAGGAGCAGAGAGGTCCCTCCCCACAGAAACTTCTTGGCAATGGAGTTCTTAAGAAAACGGGACAGGCTGTGGGGATCAGTGTCAGGGCATGGCCTGGGAAGTGTTTGAGCATCCTCCTGTTTACCATGACCAGCCTTTTCATCCCTTTTCTCTCTGCTTTCTCACACTTGTTCCTTCACAAACCACCATGACCCCACCATTTCCCTTCCTTTGGTTCTTCCCTAGAGATCCCACGACAAGTCTTGCACAGTCTCCAAATGTGCTTTCTTGATGCCCATCTTAAGATTCACACCCCAAAGAAAATCCTCCATCTTCTACTGGCAAGTTCATCCTGGGAGGCTCTGCCATTGACCCATTTGGTGAAACTCTCACACAGAGATGTTGGAACTTTACTTGAATTGAGTTTTTACCTTTTGGGTTTACAATGGCTTCTCCAAAAACATGGTAATTCTTGTCCTAGCAACAGAAATTCTTTGGAGAAGGAGTCTGGGACTCAAAGAATCAAGAATGGTTTGGCTTGGAAGGGACATAAAAGCTCAGGTGGTCCAAGTCCCTGGACATGGAGAGTGACATCTTCACTAATTGAGGCTGCTCAAAGATCTTGACCTTGGACAAATCCAGGGATGGGACATCCTCTTCTGTTGCAGTTCTTGCCAGCCCCATTGGTAAGTATTTCTTCATTTTATCCAATAGAAACCTCCCCTATTTCATTTCAAAGCCATTGCCCTGTGTTCTGCCACTACAGGCCTTGGGAAAACATATCTCTGTGACTACCTTAGGCCATGTTTTCACCTGCAGACACATTGGAGAGTGCTCAGAGATGTCCCATGAAGGGGCTTGGAGGTCTCAAACATGTAACTACTCTACAGGGGCAAAGGAGTGGTGGGTTCAGTGGTGTGCAGACAGAGGACAGCAGAGAAGAACCCTGGGAGTGCTTGAAGAGTCACTTCAGAGAGGGTGGATGCTTTTGTCAGAGCAGAAAAGAGCACTGGAAAGAAAGAATTAATGGCAAGTGCAGCTGGGGAGGTCCAGGCTGGAAACAAGGAGAAAGAAATTTCACTCGAAGGGCAGTGCTGTGGTGCAACACATCACCCAGAAGGAGTCTGGATGAGCCCCAGGCTTTGTGTGTGCAGGAAGAGCCAGGGAGGACGCAGAGATGTCAGTGCAGGAAGGTGCCAGCCAGGTGGGGCAGCCGGGGGGATGACGACAGCCTGCAGGGAGAGGGGCAGGGCATGGACACCGTAGGACAGCCTGGGCTGGAGAGGAGACAGGGAGGGGGAGAAGCTGAAAGGCCCTGACACAGCCACCTTCTGCAGGCCTTTGGCCATGGCTGCTGTCTGTGCCCCTGAGGCCAGGAGGAGGGGAGTGTCCCTTGCAGCCCTGGGGCCTCATGGCCTCCTTGTCCCTGCTCAGCAGCCTGGCAGGTGCCACCCCATGGTCCTGCCCTTGGCATTGCACATCCCACATCCCAGTGCCCCAGGAAGAGCCCTGAGGAATGAGGCAGGGACAGGATCTGCCTTCCCAGGGGCTGGGGGTCAGGCCTTGGCCCATTAGATCAAGGAAACAAGTCAAGGTTTATTCAGCATCAGAGCCACCTTTGTCTTGCTTGTCCATCCTTGTCATCACTGTCTGCACTTTTCTGCTCTAACTGGAACCTGGGGACACGTTCTCAGTTGTGTCCCTCAGTGAGACTCATTAGCACTACAAGAAACTTTAGTGTTTCAATCTCACTTTGACTTCTTGAGAAGTTGTTTGAACTTCCTCTCAGGGACTGAGTCTCATGTAAACAACACCAAACCTCCCAAGGGTCACCAAATGCCTGGGGCTGTTGCTGTGCTGCTGAGCTGGGCCGGCTCCTGGCACACAGGGAGCTCCTGGCAAGCAAGAAGAGCTTCAAAGAGACAGCTCTGCTGCTGAGCAGCTCCTCTGCACAGCCCAGCAGGGCTGAGGGCACTGCCTGCAGCACCAGGGGCAGGGGAGTGAGACAGAGAGAAGTTAAAGGCTGTCAGACATAGAACGATGCTGAGACCTCACTGGGGGAGAATTTTTAACAGATATTGGCACAGGAAGTCTGTTCATGCAGGGCAATGGGACTGCAGCTTTTGGAGGCATCTGGGAAAGCTGGCACTGCCCACCAACTACAGATTCTGTAAGTGCAACTCTGAGACTATCTGGAGTGCAGAGGAGGAGGACATGCTCAGAGCTTCAGCTCCCTCTCAGAATATTTCCAAGACAAAGATTTTTATAAGGTTAAAGAAATTTCCTGAGATTGTGTTTCCAGTTTCCTACTCTGGAGGAATGGAAGGAATAAATCATTAAGAAAGTATTAATTTTGACAAGTCCCTGAGACATCTGAACTGTGAGTGCTCAGTAGGTCTGTCTGAGCTTCCTCATGTGCTTTCAGCCACTGCTCTGCCTGTGGCCAGCACCAGCATCACCTCTACTAGACCCATCAGGACTAGTCTGAGATGTCCTTTTTGCACCTGCAAACGGAATATGACCCCTACCAGTGCAGCCTGTGCTGCTGGGGAAGGGGCTGAGTCTGCTTAAATCAAATGCCGTCATAAGGACACTTGGCTGTCTCCCTGAGGTTTCCTTCCAAGCTGTGAATTTCCCTCCAGGTTGGAAACCTGTCCCTAAACATCTCCTTGTTATGTGAAACCCCTGTACAGAAGCACAATGATGCTAAAACAGTGAAAATGCTGTTCAGTAGGGACCCAGCACTGGAGCTGAAGGAAGATCTCCTAGGAAATCAAAAGGCTGTCTGTGTGTGACATGGGGAGTGTCTGTAGAACACAGCTTTGACTTTGTTTAGATAAGTCCACGTTAACTGGCCTCTTACTGTCTTCTTCTCCTGTGTTGGAAACAAAAACCCAGAGGCAGCAAATGTCCAACAGCAGCTCCATGCCCCAGTTCCTCCTCCTGGCATTCGCAGACAGGCGGGAGCTGCAGCTCCTGCACTTCTGGCTCTTCCTGGCCATCTCCCTGGCTGCCCTCCTGGCCAACGGCCTCATCCTCAGCGCCGTAGCCTGTGACCACCACCTGCACACCCCCATGGGCTTCTTCCTGCTCAACCTCTCCCTCACAGACCTGGGATCCATCTACACCACTGTCCCCAAAGCCATGCACAATTCCCTCTGGGGCACCACAACCATCTCCTACAGGGGATGTGCTGCACAGCTCTTTTTTTTTGCCTTTTTCATGTCAGCAGAATTTTCCCTCCTCACCATCATGTGCTACGACCGCTACGTTGCCATCTGCAAACCCCTGCACTACGGGACCCTCCTGGGCAGCAGAGCTTGTACCCACATGGCAGCAGCTGCCTGGGCCACTGGCTTTCTCTATTCTCTGCTGCACACAGCCAATACATTTTCCCTGCCCCTGTGCCAGGGCAATGCCCTGGGCCAGTTCTTCTGTGAACTCCCACACATCCTCAAGCTCTCCTGCTCACACTCAGGCTACCTCAGGGAAGTTTGGCTTATTGTGGTTAGTTGCTGTTTAGGGTTTGGTTGTTTTGTTTTCATCGTTTTCTCCTATGTGCAGATCTTCAGGGCTGTGCTGAGGATCCCCTCTCAGCAGGGACGGCACAAAGCCTTTTCCATGTGCCTCCCTCACCTGACCGTGGTCTCTCTGTTTCTCAGCACTGGCACCTTTGCCTACCTGAAGCCCCCCTCCATCTCCTCCCCATCCCTGGATATGGTGGTGTCAGTTGTGTACTCAGTGGTGCCTCCAGCACTGAACCCCTTCATCTACAGCCTCAGGAACAAGGAGCTTAAAGATGCCCTGAGGAAAATGATGACTGGATGCCTTTCAGGAGCCTGTTTTCTGCTGGGTAGCATTCAGAATGGGACTTTTTAATGGCCCAGCCTTCCTGCTCAGGTTTTTCATGGAGGTCATTGGGTTCTTCTGGCAATAATTTTCTGTGCAATTAAATATTATTATGCAATTGCCTTTGAATTTGACCCAGAGATGTATAAATGATGAATTGTGCTTGCTGAGTATTTAAACAAAATAAAGGACCCTGCAGTGCCATCTTTGTCCAAGACCCTTCTTCTTAGATGTTCCTAAAAGACAGTACACTGCAGGACAGGGTGTATTTGCAAAGGGGAAGGGGACAATAATCCCAGCCCAGCAGCACTGCCAGGGAGCAGCAGGGCTTGGTCTTTGCAGAGCTGCTCTCTTGCCACTTCCACACTGTCCTCCTGAGCCCCTTTCTCGCTGTAAGGCCTGAGTGCTCTCTGAGCACAGTCCTGTGGGCTGGAAGCCCTTGGAGCACAGGCAGGGACAGGTCCTGGGAACTTGTGAAGCAGAGCTGGGCTCCCTTACAGCATCTCCAGGATGCTGTGGGATCTTCTGAGGCCACTGCATGGACTGGGTCACTTCTTCTGTGACCTTACTCCAGGGCTGGAACTCTCCTGCAGTGACACCATGACACTCCTGCTCTCTGCTTTCCAGGTTCCATTTTCAGATCCAGTCTTCCCCTCCTGTTCACAGGGACATCCTGGGAGTGCTTCAGAGCTGCCATCCTGGGGCAGCTCCTGCCCAGCGTGGGCAGGCACAAGGTCTCTCCAGCTGCTCCTCTCCCCTCCCCAGTGCCACTGTTTTCTGCAGCCTCCTCATCCTTGCCCAGCACAGCCCTCCTGGCACAGTTGGACACAGCCCTTGTTCTACACCCTCCTCAGGCACCTGCCCAACCCCCTCAGCTCCAGCCTGATGGCCAGAAACCTTCAGGGCAGGGAGGCACTGGGGAAAGTGCTGAGGAAACCTTTCAGTTGCACTCAAATCCAATTGGAGGGGTTGGCCTCAAGGAAGAAATCCCTTCTCATTCTCCAGAACCACCAGGACAACCTGTCTTGTGTCCTGGGCACTCCTCTGGAACTGTGGGATGTTGAAAAGGTTTTGGTGTCAGGGCTATTGAGAAAGCTGGGCAGTGTCACTGGGAGACCTCTCCCAAACCCTTGGAAAGGCCAGAGCCATCCCAGAGCTTCCTGGGGCCTTGGCAAAGGCAGACATGGAAGCAGTCTACAAACAGGGCAGCAAGGAGAGTTGGCAGAGTTCCAGACTGCTCAGGCTCAGCAGGAAAGGGGATAGGGCAAGTCCTCCTGCAGCCATTCCCAGGCATGGGAAGGAGAAGGCAGGGATTGCAGATTCCCTGTGGGAGGGAAAAGAAAGGGGATGTTGTGTGCCCAGACTTTATCAAGGCCCTTGACATGGTCTCCTGTGGTCTCCTTATGGCCAGCATTGAAGGTTTAGACTGAAGGTGAGGAAAAAGAAATGTCACTCAACGGGGACCCTTGTGCTGCAAGAGACACCCAGAGGGAGTCAGGATCAGCCCATGGCTTTGTGTTCCAGGGAACAGCCAGAGCTGGTGCAGAGCCATCAGGGAGGGTCTAGAAATGCTGCTGGGAGGGGGTGGGAAAGCAGGAGGGGTGTGTGCAGCCTGCAAGGCCAGAGCAGCAGCAGGGCCAGGGCAGGACAGCCTGCAGGAGAGATGGCCAAGGGCTCTGGCAGGGCTGCAAGGCCCAAAGGCACCCAGGCCTTTGTCCCCTTGCCTCTGGCAGCTGCCTCTGCCACTCAGGCCACCACAAGCAACTTTCCTGGCAGGTTCTGCCCTTGGGTTCTGCCTCACCCCTCCCTCAGGAGCCTGGCAGGGGTTGCCCAGTTTGGGCCTTTGTTGTTCCTCCCCCTCCCATCCCAGTGCCCCCCAAACAGCCCTGAGCCAGCCGGGAGGGACAGGATCTGCTGGGCCAGGGCCTGGGGCTCAGGCCTTGGCCTTTGTGCTCCACAAAACCAAGGCAGGCTTTGCTCAGCATTGCAGGGGCCTGCCCAGAGCCTTTGTCTGCCTGCACTCCTGGCCTCCAAGGAGCTGCTCCAAGGAGTCCCTGGGGAGGCTTTGGCAGTGCCTGCCCTCAGTGGGGCCCAGCAATGCTTCAAGGCACTTGCAGTTTGGCTTCTGACTTCTTCAGCAGCTGCTTCAATCTTCTCTCAGCACCTCAGGATCATGGGCTGGGCTGCAAACACACTGTGGGGCTCATTAAAATGCAGAAATCCCTCAGGATCTCTTTGTCTTCCTTTAATTGTCTTCAAGGCAATTTCAAAACAAGTCTTCAAAATTTGTACTTTTTTTGTTTTATTTCAATTATGGATATTTTGTAGTTCAGAGAAGAGGTGATAGAGGTGTTCTCCAAGTGATCTTGATGCTGAGTGTCTCCTCAGGAGATCCACACTGACCCTGGATGATCAACCTTGCTCCTCACCCCCCAACCTCACCAGTTCTGACATGGCCCATCTTGGACTGACAGCTGATGCAACTCCAAACACACTGTGGGACCCATTAAAACACTGACAAACAAATTATTTTTCTTTCTTTAATTGTCTTCAAGACATCAACAACAAATTGGAGTTGTTTTGTAGTTTAGCTAAGGAGGAAGATTTTAAAGTGGAAGTCATGAAAAATATATTTTTTGATGAAAGAGAATGATTTACACAAAGCCTCTGGATACAAGACGGTCAGGGTGCAAAGGATTTGGACACAAATATAAGGGGGCAAAAGAGATTACTAGCATTTAATTATTGACCAGTTTAACAGTTATCAAGTGATTCAATAGCATTTGTTACAATTTTAACAGTGACTGATTGGTATATTCACAACAGCAACATTCCCACCACAGTGAATTCACACCCACACCCAGGCAGAGATGTGTGGACACATCAATAGCTGGGTGTGGAAAGGTCCCTCTCCCAAATTCTCCTTGTTGTCAGGGAAACACTCCCCCAAATCCCTTTGTGTTTCCCACCAGACCAGGGTCACAGCTGGAGGAGTGTTTGTTGAGGGGGATCAGAATTGTCCTGGGCACCAGCGAGGGTCTTTGGAGTGTCACAAACTGGAGGGTTCCCGAGCTGGGAGAGGCTGCCAGAGGTGTCCCACTGAGAGGGACGTGCTGGGGAGCTGCCAGGGCCTCCCTCAGCCCCACTGGGTGTGGGCTCCCAAGGTGACTGGCTTTAGTTATCTGCTGAATTTCCATCCTGGTGTCAGGAATGACTGGAGTTTCCAAACTATTTGGGAATTGTATCCAAACTGTTCCATTTTGGTTATGATTCAGGCAGGGAATATTCCAAGGTTTTCATGGCATGACTGATTATCCTGTGTTCCCCAGCTCTTACACCCATCCCAGTCAGCTGGATGGTTTATTGACAATGTGTCCCGAGGGGCGGCACCTCCGATGCCATAGAAACCCCTCCCCTGGATTAGGAAACCTTTGGAATTCAGGAGGTGTTCCAGTGGAGCACGAAAATGAACAGCAATTTCCCTAAAGCCCAGAGCCCAGCAGAACAAAGGCAGGCCCCATCAGTGTCAGAGCAAAGGTCCCCCATCCCTGTGTCCCTGTGGCCGCTGAGGACACTGGGGAGCCTCTTGGAGCCAAGGGAACCCTGGGATATTTTGGAACATCCTGGAATCAAGGAGCCATTGTGACACTGCAGGGCCTCATGGAACCAAAGGAACCCTCAGAGTTTTTGCAACCTCATGGAATCAAGGGACTGTTTCTGGCAGGATGCTCTACTCTGATAATACCTAAAAAATGGTCAGAGAAAGCAAACAGTGCAAACTGTCTGTGATGAATTACTGCTGGTGTCAAGGTGCTGTTTTTAATATTAAATTATGCTAAACCCAAAATGCTTCATGAAACTTCAGACACACATCCTGCTTTCTGAAGCAGGATTTGACAGATAAGCTGCTCCCTGGCCTGCAAATATGTCTGGCAGTCAAACCCTTGATAACTATAAAAGCCCCGTCCAACTGTCATGGGGCAGATTCTTCCACAGACTTCTTGAAGTGTGTGGAGCCTCTGCCATAAAGCAGGGACAGCTCTTCATGGTCACTGCGCAGGGGTTAAGTGAAAGAGAGAGAACTACCCCCTGTCATTGTGGGATGAGTTACTTCAATGTCTGCTTCAGGATTGTTTGTTTTTGCTGATTTTGATCCGATTACTTTAATAGAATGACTTTGATAGACTGTCCTGTCCTATCTTACACTATACTGCTAAGAGATTTTTGGCTTTTATAATTTGAAGTAAATAACTCTCTTTAAGGTCTTTAGTCTGTTCACTTGTCTAGTAAATTTTCTGTTCATTTGTCATAATAAATCGTTCATTTTATAGAAATATTTCTGATTTGCCATCACTAAAAACTGCAGGACAAAGTGATTGAATCACACCTCTATAATTCCTTCAACTGAAACCAAAATCTGAGTCTGAGATTGGATCCAGCCACCCCCAGGCTCCTCTCTGAGAAGGAATTTAGAAAGCAAGGGGGTCCTTTGTGCACCTCGTAGCTCAATGAGTTCAGCACAGAATCCCCCTGCACACACACAAACACACAGGCATGGGAATCTACACACACACTCCTGTTCATCCCTGCACAGACATAACCCAGACAGACTCGCAGGGGAACTCCACACACCATTCCCACATCACAACATGGGAACGGTTAGAAAAACATAAAATATGTGCACCAACCATCACTGCACTGCAGCATTCACAGGATGTGACACCTGTGTCCACTTCTGAAATGTTACAGCCATTCTACACAGCCTTTATTTCCTGTCAGCTGAGTATTCTATCAGCTGCATTCTAAGATGAAACTCCAGGCACATGAACAGCTGAATCTGTTCCACATTTAAACGCTGTTGCACATTTTTAAATGGAGAAAGTAGGGAAACTGCTCAGTGTGCAAATGAATGAAACACAGTGAGCCACAAAAGGCAAAAGTACATAGTGTGCAGCAGCTTTCTGGAGCTACAAATCTGCTCAATTTTTTATGTTTGGCATTCAGAGACCATGTTTCAATTTATTAAACTACTCCCATTCTGCTCCCCCCACCCCCCTTTTTTGGAGTGTTTCAATTGCCTTTCCTTCTTCCAACAGCTGTGACAGCTGTTAAAACAGTCAGTAAAATTCAGTCCCCTCTAGAATCCTTTAGTCAACGTTACATTTTAATCAGAGGTTGAGGGAGATTTCCTGTTATGAATGCTCTGATTAATTAAAAATTATTAAACTGACATGTATGTCAAAATGAGCAGATACATTTATTGCATGTTAGCTCATTAATTATTAGTAATTATTAGTGCCATTTTATTGCTGAAAGAGCAAAAATTCAAGACTGCAGCTGGCTTTAAGTTATTGCACTCTTTAACATGCTCTGCCTTCAAATCAAAGCATACCTAGTGATGGTCAGACAGATGTCTCTGCACTCTCAAAATGTTCAGACAATTTTTAGCTCGAATCCTCTCTACCCTCACCCATAACACAAGAACTGCAGAAACTACAACACCTATTTCCTATGTCCTTATGCTCACATGTGCATATGCAGGTCACAATATATAGTCAAATCACAATTACTATGGATATTATTAATGTGTCAAACTCTGGGGTTTATTAATTGAAGCAGATATGTTTCTGAATGTTAGTTCTTTCTCTGTGTCCATTCAATCCCATACATTCAATCTCAAGCCCTGCACTCACACAATATACTGGGAGTGTTTTAAGATGGCTTTTAATTGAGCCAAAGAGGAAGAAAAAAATTAGTTTGAATCTTGCACCAGAGCCAAAAAGACATGTGCCCCAATTTCACTGAAATGTATCTACTCTAAGAGGCTTATCTAAACTAATCCTTCAAATCAGCTGTAAGAAGGTACATTCAAGAAAGCTCCTTTGAGGGGACTGGAGGGGACAAAGCATATCCCCTCCCCCGCCCCAAAAAAAAAACCCAAAAAACAAGAAAAGTCCAACTTAACACCCAATTCATCGTTTCTTTATATATTTAAAAAAAAGTGTCACTGTAGTAAATGCTTCAGAACCTTCATTCTTACATTCTTCCCGTATCATTTCAGCCCCGTGCGATGGCCGCCATTCCCTTTTCCTGCCTGGCTCAATTCCCCCCAGCCCTGCGCTGTGCAGGCAGTGAGGACAGCGAGTGGGCAGCTCCCTCGAGCACACTGTCACCTCCCGAGCAGCCTCTGCGCCGCTGCGGCCGGGGCGATGCGGTCCCTGCTCTTCCTGGCGGTGCAGGGAGAGCGGCTCCGGCAGGCAAAGTTCTCCCAGTCCATGTGCACCCAGCCTTGGAACAAAGCCTTGGAAATCTTTGATCCATACACGGGATGACTGGAACCATCACTTACATCAGGGTTATCTCTATGTGCTGTCTTTATGTCCTCTAACATCTAATGCATGGTTTTTAAAACAACAGATTAAAGGGGTTGCACTTTTTAAAGGTGCAAGGAACACTCAATTCAACCCTCACAGTTGAATCAATAACACTCCAATAAATACCCACATCAGAAAAGCATCTCTTTTAAGTCCTGAAAACCAGAAAAGGGACTTTCCACATGGGTGTCCTGTCATCCAGAACTAGAAGGGAAGAATTAAACATATTAAAGAAATCTATAAGTGTTCTGTCCAAGATCCAGGTGAGATTCTCTCTCTTCTAACAACTCACTGACCTAGGAAGCAAGAATTTGGCACAGAATTAATACTGGAGAAAAATGAGACCAGTGAAAGATCCTGAGCTCAGGAGAACCTGACTGTGCTGGGGAATCAGAGCTTTCACCCTGGGAAATGAACTGCTCTGGAACAGTGGGAAGAAACCAGGAACAAAGGCTGAGTTCAAATGCTCAGGAGTAAACAAGTTCTTCCTCACCAAAAGGTCTGAGCTACCCTAAACTCATTCTAGACACCCATGGAAATAAAACAGCCTGACCTTGAACCCAAGGGAAACAAAGACAAATTCCACGGCTTTAGTTGGAGCAAGGTTGGGGGGGGATGTGTCACCTCTTCTCTGACATCACATGGTCCCCGTGACATCACATCCTTCCTGTGACATCACACCTACCTTATGACGTCACATCCTCCCCGTGACACCACATCTCCCCTATGATGTCATGTCCTCCCCTGTGACATCACATCTGCCCTGTGACATCACATCCTCCCCAGGACATCGCATCCTTGTTGTGATATCAAGGCTCCTCTCAGATGTCACATCCATCATATGACATCACATCTCTCCTGTGATACCATATCATCCCTGTGACATCACAGTTCCCCTGTGACATCAAATCCTTCCTGTGACATCACATCTCCGCTATTATGTCACATCCATCAAATGACATCACAGCTCTCCTGTGACATCACAGCCTCCCCTATGATGACACAATCATCATATGACATCACATCCTTCCTGTGACATCACATCTCTGCTGTGATATCATATCATCCCTCTGACATCTCATGCTCGCCCGTGACATCACATCCTCCCTGTGACATCACATCTCCTCTGGGACACCACATCCTTTCTGTGACATCACATCCTCCCCTATGACTTCGCAACTATCATATAACTTCACACCTCCACATGACATCACAGCTCCTCTATGACATCACATCTTTCCTGTGACATCACATCTCTCCTGTGATATTGTATCATCCCTGTGACGTCACGTCCTGCCCTGTGACATCATATCATCCCTGTGTCATCAGTGCTGCTCTATGATGTCACATCCATCATATGACATCACACATCTCCTGAGATATCATATCCTCCCTGTGACATCATGGTCTGCCCTGTGACATCACATCATCCCCGTGACACCACAGCTCCCCTATGACATCACATCCTTCCAGTGACATCACAGTTCCCCCTATGACATCACATCCTTCCTGTGACATCACATGTCCCCTATGACATCAGAACCACAATATGACATCACATCTCTCTTGTGACGTCACATCCATCATATGACATCACATCCTTCCTAACACATCACACCTGCCCTGTGACATCACATCATTCATGTGACATCACACTTCCCCTATGACATTACAGCCATCATATGACATCACATCTTCCCTATGACATCACACCTACCTTGTGACATCACATCGCTCCTGTGACATCAGATCTCCCCTATGATGTCACACTCTTCGTGTGACATCACATCTCCCCTATGACGTCACATCCATCATATTCTGGGATAAAGCAGGACCAAATGAAATCAAAGGAATTCTGGGACATTGTCGAGCCTCCTGGAACCAAGGGTTCCTGCTGACATGGGTGTCCTCCTGGAACCAAGGGAGCCCTGAGATATTTCTGAACCTCCCAGAATCCAGGGGCCATTGGGACCCTGCAGAACCTCCTGCATTCCAGTGGTCCTTGTGAAACTGCAGGCTCTCCTGGAACCCAAGGATTCCTGGAACACTGCAGAGCTCACAGAACCAAGGGGCCACTGTCCCACTGCAGCTCCTTCTGAAGCACAAGGGACCCTGGGACAATGGGAAATCTCCGAGAATCCAAAGGGCATTTGGGGACTGCAGGGCCCCATGGACCTAAAGGAACCTTTGGAGACTGTGCATCCTCATGGAATCAAGGGGCCACTGGGATATGCGGGGCCTCCTTGAACCAAAGGATTCCTCAGACATTTTGGAACCCCATGGAATCAAGGGGCCATTGTGACAGGTGGGGCCTCCTTGAACCAAAGGAACCCTGAGAATTTCTGTGGGAACAAGTTAAGGCAGCAGCAGCTGCATTCAGTTAATCAGGATCAACAAGGAGGTTTTTGGCCTTGACTGGTGTTTTCCATCCAGAGAGTGCTGTTTGCCAAAGTGGAAACCACTTGGAATGCTCTGCATGGCAGCCTGTGTTTTTCTCTGGTGGCTGAACACAGCCAGCACATGAGGGGAGGGGAATGTGTGGGATCAGGGCACTGCTTTGGGGCCATGTTGAGAATTCTGGTGGATTAAAAGACAAACATCAGGTGCTGATCCCAAGAGAAGAAGAATAAAAGGGGACATGGAAAAGTGTTGGTGGAAAAGTCCAGAAATGGAACTCTGTGTGTGCAGCCTCATTTTCTCCTTCAGTGCCCACAGGAAAGGGGGCAAAAAGTGGGGTTTGGGAGCCCAGAACTGTTCGGTAGGAAATTGGGGATTGAGGGGAGAGTAGGAAAGTGGGAGGAACAGGGAGAAGGGTGGAAAAGGGAGGGTGGTCTGGCAAGTCTGATTGTCTCATGGGGGTCTTTGGGCACACGGGACTTGGAAAGGGGGGTGGCCCCCCTGAGCTCCCAGCTTACTGTGGGGTGCTGGGGGTTGCTGGATCCAATCTCAGCCTTGGATCATACCAACACTTTCAGTTTAGAGGAATTACAGATGTGACCTGAAGCACTTTTGTCCCCAGTTTTTAATGATGGCAAATCAGATCTATTGATAGAAATGAATTTACTTAGGGTTACAAATGATCAGACACTACATCTTCATCAGAATTATTTACTGCACAAAATACACACTAAAACTACTCCTAGTACAGGATAAGATAGGATGGTGCTCAAGCAATTGTTGAAGCGATTCTACTAGACCTGGCAAAACCCAATAATTCTTAATTAGAGATGGATGGAACTCCCCCAGACCAACGCTCAGGGGGAGATCTCTGCTCTCAACCTCCAGAAGTGACCTTGGGGGGGTCCCCAGCCAAGGCAGGAATCTCCACACACACACCCCCTGGAAGGTTCTGTTGGAAGAACCTGCCCCTGGGAAAGGGGACTGGCCCTTTGTGGTCGAAAGGGATGGACTGACAGTCACTGGACTCCAGGGGTTGCCTCACAATCAGGGGCTTCATTTGAGGTGGAAGCAGAGGTCGAAGCTCTTCCTGCAGTCAGGGCACTGGTAGGGCTTCCCTTACTGGTGGGTCCGTTGGTGTTTGGTCAAGGTAGAGCTGTGGGGGAAGCTCTTCCCACACTCCCCACACTTGTAGGGCCTCTCTCCAGTGTGGATGCGCCGGTGGGTGATGAGGTGGTAGTTGTACTTGAAGCCCTTCCCGCAGTCGGTGCAGCGGAAGGGCCTCTCATCCGTGTGCGTCCGCTCGTGCCTGTAGAGATGTGAGCTGGTCTTAAACCTCTTCCCACATTCCAAGCACTTGTGAGGCTGTTCCCTGGTGTGGATGAGCTGGTGGGTGTGGAGGTTGGAGCTGTCCCTGAAGCTCTTCCCACATTCCCCACACGTGTAGGGCTGTTCCCCGCTGTGGATGAGCTGGTGTCGGATCAGGTTGGAGCTGTCAGTGAAGCTCTTCCCACAATCATTACACACGTAGGGCCGTTTCCCAGTGTGGACACGCTGGTGTTTGGTCAGGTGGAAGCTCTGGTTGAAGCTCTTCCCACATTCCTCACACGCATAGGGACGTGCCCCAGTGTGGATCTGCTGGTGTCGGATCAGGTGAGAGCTGTTCTTGAAGCTCTTCCCACATTCCAAACACCTGAAGGGCTTCTCCCTGCTGGGAGGCTGCTCAGGGACCACCAGCTCAGAGCTTCCCCTCAAGCTCCAGCCACCTTCCCGGCACAGGCTGGCTCTTTCCTCCTCAGAGCACCCTGGGATGGCTTTGGAGCCCCTCCTGCGGGGGGATCTCCAGCCCTTTTCCTCCCCGCTGCCTTCCTGCGCCGGGGAGCCCTTCAAAACGGCCTCTCCCACCAGGGTCTCACGGGGGGATTTGTCCTCCGGGCTCTCCGGCCTCAGCTCAGGGCCTGGGGCAGGAAGCAAGAAGGACAGGGAGGGGATTTGCCTCCGGCCCACAGGGAAGGCCAAGGACATCCCCCCAACTCCGCCCCCGGCAGGACAGCGGCGCCAGCGGGGTTGTCCTGCAGCCGGGGCCATGCTCGGCTGACAGAGCCAGCACAACACCCGCCCAAAGGGACACTGACTTCCTCCTCACCTGCCTGGGGGGCCCAAGGCATCTTCCTCTTCCTCACAGCCTCCTCCTCCATCCGCCCAAGCTTTGGGAAGGACAAATCCTGATGGGGGGGAAACAAGGGCTGAGTGCGTTGGCTTGGGGGTTCCTCCTGCCCAAGTCCACCTCTAGAACTCACCGGGCATCCTGTGACCATAGAAACCTCCAAAACACCAAGATTTAGCCCAGAAAAACCCAAAC